>NW_015373944.1:2768000-3064015 GCF_001272555.1 Dufourea novaeangliae | reverse complement strand
TTTTATAATGTGTAATTTAATTATTTATTTTGTTTGGAAGCACTTTCTCATGTATTTCGTAAATAATTGACGTATTTTCTAAGTGCGACTTTTTTTATGCGGTCCCTCTCCGCCGCATAAAAAAAAATTTCTGTAGTATGTCGTACAAAGTTGTTTATTATATGTAGTATTTATGAAATTTCCGAATATTTTTTTGTGCGGTTTCTTTTATGCGGTCCCTATCTACCGCATAAAAACAGGTTTTACTGTATTGGTGCATAAAAAGAAGACGCATTAAGTTATGTCACCTGTGCATCGATATGCACGCCCTAGTGAAAAACCGCGTGTTATGGAATAATTTAACACGTTGTGCATGTATGACCATTGAAAAGTGCATTGCGATTTCCAGTTATCGTGGCCGGTGTTTTCGTTGCCAATGGCAAAGAACGCATACGGTTGCGTACACGGGTAGAGTATCGAGACGTACTGGTGTGTACTCACGACCACTTTAATGGAGTGTGCGCGTTAAATGCAGGGAAGGTACTACAGTGTTTCACCAGCATGTGTTGTGTATGAAAATATTTGTATGGTAGACGTATGTACTCAGAAGGATTGAGTATTTGTATTCTGTCCATTAAAAACGGTAGGCCCAGAGTTGTCCATCTACTACTTATGCGCAGCATTCTTCCCCTCCGGAGGTACCCTCACTATGGGACTTGGATTGACTCGCTCGAGTCAATCTGAGGTCGGTAGTCGGGGAAACCTACGAGGGGAAGCTTGTAATTGCTTGTAGCTCGTGGGCGGCATTCGGACACCTTTGGTATTAGAGTTAATTTTTATGATAGTTAGTATTTAATAAAATTTTATTTCACCCATTAGTGTCTTAATTATTATTTTCAACAGTTATACCATCATTTGTAGATAAATAACGAAATTAATATAACGTAAATTTATTTACTATTTGAATACAGTATATAATATACCAGTTTACTGTGAAGTACTTTAAGATTAATATTTGTCTTCATTAATATTTTTAATACTGTATCTACAATTGTACATTAACAATTTGTACTAAATGATATCAGAAATGCGTACTACCACGTTACTCGACGACAGAAATAAAAATTGAGTAGTGTATTTTGACTGATGTATGAGACGTGACAGGCATGTACAAGAAGGCGTTTCGCGACGGATAGATTTTTGCGTCAAAGTGACATAAAACATAAAACAAAGATCAGTATATGAAGGTTTCTCATCAACCAAGGATTATCATAAAGCCGAACAGGTTTAAAAAATATCTGCGTTATTTGAACATTAGTTTCCATGAGCATAGCCAGGTTATCAGTCAGGGGGAAACAATGCAATTTTTTTCCGTCCAGGGGGGCGGGGCAAGTGCCCCTCCTGGCTACGTCCATGTTAGTTTTAGTTTCTGCGTTGTGTTTAGTTTAAGTTGTTGAGTGCTAATTTTGTGAATGTTCAAAAATTACTGTAAAAGGGGGATAGATGTGGAACGCATGTGATTCCATTTATCCTCCTTGGGTCTCCATTCGCATCAACCTCCACGTGGTGAGACCTGGGCAATCATTGTTATTTGGTATATATGGTAATTGGCAACTATAATCACCTATAAATTGACGAATTATATAGCAAATAATATGAGCCAATTGGCTGCGAGCTTTTGCTCATTTTGATTAATTGATTCTTGTTGTTAGTTTCTTTACTGGCTAGCTGCAAGTGGCAAGAATTTCTTGTTTTGTATACATATAATCTGTTCGCACCACCACAGACGAGGCATGACTGATAAGAAAAACCATGCTCGAAGATTCGTATTTTGTAGAGAAAATTTTAAGGAATGTGGCTATATTTCTGTTCAAATTTTCAACTTGTCGAGGGATACGTTGGAGCGAGGGGCGTTCCTAGTGATCAATTGACGGACACTCAATTATTGGGCTTCTACTGTAATTCACAAATTCACCGTTCTCATAACGTAGAGGGCAGCAAAAAATCTCTGACTGTTTGCACGATCGGTATTTTAGAACATGAGACACAAAGTCCCATAAGATGATAAGCCTATTTTCTATCTCGTCTGTGATATTAGTACCTTTCAATCTTACATAAATCGCTTTACCGCCGCGAATTCTTGGACAAATAAAATATTAAAACTTTTGTATTCCAGGGTACTTGGACTAAACTGAGTGTAATTAAAATTGGAAACTCGATATTAAAAAAGCACTAAAAAACTTTATTTGTATCTATTTACATTTTCGTATGTACATGACGACTTTTAATCCATGATAAGTAATATTCTAATTTTTTACAATACAATAGAAGAGATTTTTTTGTTACATTTATATTATTCATATTGTATCTTTGTACAAACTTTTTCGAAAATTCTTTATTCCCAGCTTTATTTTTGTGCTTAGATAGTTCTTCTTTTGCTATTGTTATTAATCTGTACAATTCAGAAAGTGCAACTGCAACATAAAAGTATTTATTACTTTCTTCTGGACCTTGTATTATTGAATTTGCTGCTTCCTTGAACTTATATATATATATGAACTATTACAGACAGTAACAATACAAACTATAGTAATACATACACTGATAATGTTCTGAACAACAGAAGTTATTGCTGATTCTGTGCCACTATATACTTTATTCAATTTCATGTTATCACAGAGATCAATAAAGACAACTGTAGCTTCCACCGAACAGTTTAAGTAGTCACCATTGTAATAATTTGCCATATATGCATATGCATAGATTACATTTACCAAATTAAAATGAACGTTTGAAGAAGCTTTCTGTGAGTAATGAAACAATACTTAGTACAATTAATTATTAACATTAAGGAACACTGTAATTTCAATTAATCTATTACCTGCAATTCATTGAATATAGGAACATCAATTAAAGAAGGGTATTCCTTTTCTTGCCTACTGTCTTTTTCATCCATATCTTGCACAAGTTTTTTCTTAGTATGATAAGTCCACCATGGAACCCACTGAGGTAACAATGTTTCTATTTGACCATTCTTTATTAAAGCTTCAAATTCTTGTCTTTCAGCATCTGTTAATGCTGACCATACATCATCTGCATCATCCAGATTCACATCTTGCATTCGTTTATCTAAGTCTGGAATCTACAGTCAATTTAAAAAATCAAGATGTTATATTAAATAGAAATGAAAAAAATACTCTTAGAAATATAAGCTTCATTTACATCTTCTTCGTCATCTGAATCCAATTGTTCTTCTAGTTCTCCATCCTCTTCTTCATCACTAATACCATAGTTTTCTAAATCAACGTTATTTAAATCTGTCTCATGTACTCTCTTTAGAATTTCAAGCATTTTATTCTTGGATACTGGATCTCCTTCCTGAGATTTCAATTCATCTAGTATGCACTGTTTGTAGAAACTTTCTGAGCATTCTAAATGGGCTTCAGATTTATAACAATCAACATTACAATATCCTGTACCACACCTAGGACAAGTATATGCCCGAGGTTTTTCATTGCAACTGTAATTGAAAATATGATTAGAAAGGAAATACTAGTTACTGTATTGGGTTATTACAAAAGTTTTTATAAATTTATATGTAAAATGACTTAGGATCATATAACTGATTAAAAAATCTATTTTGTATGACATTATGTTTCCTTTTAGTGTAAACAAATTAAGGCTTTTGCACCGACTTAATATTTCCTTTAATCACTTTAAAAGTAATTTTCACACATTTTTAAAACTAAAACTTGTTAGTAAAAATACATTTTAAGGTTATCGTTATAATCCTTACAGTTTGCAGAGGTTATTTGTATTTGTTGTACTTGATCCTGGATTATCCATGAGTTTACTTAAGTCTTATTTTAAATTATAAGCAATTCGATTTATTTGCAGTAAATGCAGTTGTAACGTGTTCGAATAATGTTTGCCGCTTTCTCTGGAAGATATATTATATCATCCTAATAATGGCAAGTATTTTTGCGTTGTGAAGACTCCGTTAAAAATGTTGCGTAAATAACGAAATATGTATTATGTACATATTTAATTATTACTCAATCTTCGGCAGATTCTCTGTTGTTCGATATTGTTGAAGAATTCATTAAATACCTTATAAGTACGTAACCTAGACAATGGATAAACAAGAACTATTATCGACCTAACCGACAACTGTCAAATCTATTGCTTCTTAGTGTCCAGAAATAAATACATTATTTGAGTAAATATCGAATCCACGGATGGTCCTGCAAAATGTCTGATCTAGCAAGGAATTTGTTAACACGGTATTACGGACTTAATTCAGAATCGACCGGCAAAAGATTCTTATCAATTCACGAATCTGTTGAAAATACCAAAAATGAAGATGAGAAACAGGTTGTAGAGCATACATCTGTTACCTCCAACGAGGCAAGTGCATCTGAGGATGGCTGCCAGGTATTCCAATGCATTAAAAAAAAGACAAAGTTTTTGTTCTTTTATTTGTGAATGTGTACAAATTTTATTTTTAAAAAATCAGAAGTTATTACAGTGAAGATATCTTTGTAGAAGAGTAATGATGATAACCGGAAACTGAGTATTCCAGACGAAACGTATCGAAGACTATCACGAGCTTTTGATAATATAGAAGATGCTTATGATTCCAATGAAAACTCGGATATCTTTGAAATTGACGTTAGAGAAAATGCTGTGTGTAACACAAAACATACAGAGTCTCCGACGGAACGTGAAGAATCTCCAAATATCATTCCAGTCTTTGTTACAACAGAGAATTATCCGAAAGACGCAAACGGAAGTGATTTGAGTTTAACTTCCACCGAGGATACTTTTCCAGATAACATTTCTGATGTCTCTGGCATGACACTGAGAAAATCGCAAAAATCTTCGAAAACCAGTACACCTTTGCCACCAGTATCGAAAAAAAAAAGTATCTGCAACGAAACGTTCGCAGATTTCTCAAATAGCGAACTTAAACAATTTCCTAATGAAATATTAAACAAGTTCTCACAGTTAAGGGTATCTTTCCTTTTCAAGTACATAATTTTATTAAATTGGTCTACAATTCATATGATACAATTTAGTTAATCATCATTATAAATATTTTTCTTGTTGCTAGTAGATGCTGTACATGGCTGGCAATAGTTTAATGGAACTTCCAGATGAAGTTTTCACGTTTTTGAGACATCTAGAGTGGATAGATATCAGGAATAATCAAATTTCATCATTGCCAAACAGCATTGAATCGCATCCATGTATAGAAACGCTTCTTCTTCAGGCAAATAAAATAGAGGAACTGCCACTGGTACTCTGTAAGCTATATACATGTATCATATACAGGGTGATCATCTTGCTGCGCAAACCGATCGCAAAGATCGTGCCGCTCTAAACAACCGCGAAGTTTGATCTTACGCAGCGGGAAGATCACCCTATACATATGTACACACTAAGCAGTAAACGGCGTAAATACTTTTTAGTCCACAAGTTAATGTGATTGTGTATATTCAGTTTGCTTAAGGGAAGAAGATTAGGGAGATTAGAATTGCAATTATTGCTAGGACAGAGTATATACCTTGACACGTTCGAGACTGATGACCCAGCATATGAGTCCTGCAATAGCCCATCTGTTTAGCTGATACTCAGCATGTGAGTCACATACAGATGGTGCTTAAATATTGCCGGTTTTTGGGAATATTCTTGTAATAATATGTCGGTCCCGAATGTGTTATGGATACATTACTTTGTACTTTAACATATTACTATCCACATTGAGTATTTCACACAGAAATATTTATCTGGTTTCCATTAATCCAGGTACTCTCCCAAAATTAAAAACTCTACAGGTAGCACACAACCCTATTATTATACCATCAAAAGATATTGTAGCCTCAGGCTTTCCAGTAATTTTGGAATTTTTAAGAAAAGAATGGAACAAAGCATACCCTGATTGCCAAGTAGAGTTCAAGGAAAGTAAGTGCATTAGCTTTCTGGAAATTTACCGAGATGTCAATTTTTATTTTATGTTTCAGACAAAATTGAGCCAAAATTGTCAACCATTCTCTGTTACCAGTCCCCAAGAAAATCCAAGAAGAAAATTGCATCTCCCAAGATACAAGTCCACGACAGAAATGCATTTGTCAGAGGAAAATGCAAGTTTTACAAACCTAGTAACAGGTACAATATTAATAAATCTGCTTGTCTAACAAACAGCTGTTCATATAGAAAGAATTCAACATTCCTTTGTGACCCCTGCTTACAACAACTAAATAGTACAACCAAGAATAACATATCAGTGAACATGAATAAGCAAAAAAAATGTTTTAAAAGAATTGCGAGTGAATGTAGAAATAAAATGGATCCCTGTTTCAACAGTAAAATTGATAACATAAATAATAAAATTTTGCGATTAATGGGTCCATCTCCAAGGTCTCTCTATGTGAGGCAAAATGTAAAGACACTGAAAACATACATTAAACCCATAAAGAGGGACTGTAGAGTTAAGTTACCTGTCAACAAATTTGCATATATTGTTCCTTCAAGCATAGAAAATAATTATTTATCGATGAATAATTGTAGAAAATATGATAGTACTGAAAATCTTGAACATTTTTTTGATATTATT
This sequence comes from Dufourea novaeangliae, assembly GCF_001272555.1. NCBI lineage: Eukaryota > Metazoa > Arthropoda > Insecta > Hymenoptera > Halictidae > Dufourea > Dufourea novaeangliae. The sequence continues at coordinate 3,057,420 of NW_015373944.1, read as the reverse complement.
ACCAATGATAGAAAACGATTTAAGTTATATCCAATGAGATTAAATAGTGCAGACTGGATGTTATCCTGTTTGGAAAATTATGTAAGAATAAATAAGTAGTACTTTCCTTTATGCGCATAATTGGAAAATTACGTATCTATAAGATAGTAGTCACATATGTATAGAGTTACATAAATAAAGAAGTTATGGTTATCATGAATCTAAGATTATTTTTTTATTTCTTATGATTGATTTAGATGTGAAAGTAAAGGTGCAAATGCTTCAATGGAACATCGCCTACTATGGTATTCCAAAGTAAAAGATCTGTTTATCAAGCAAGCTTCAATACTTCAGAAACTAAAGTACGAATTTCTATATTGTTAATGTTAATATTTCATGCAAAAAACAGTTATTTGAATTTACAATAATTTAACTGTTACTCAGGGATGAGAGTGTCTTAAAAGAATGGAGACGAGATAGAAGAAGTTTTAACATAGCTATGGAAAAAGCAATCAAAAGAAATGAAGGTACTATACTGAATTCTATTTTCTTTTTTATCACTGAGTAAGAAATTGTATAAACTGTTAATTTTGTAGATGACATTCCTTTTGGATTTGATATAGAAGATTATGCTTCCATATTTAAACAGAGAGCCAAATTGGTGAGATTTGTCTTTAAAGGTTTATTCATAAAAATTGATAATTACCTATATTGATTTTAGGGAACATTAAGATCAAAAGGAAAAGATAAACAGAAATTTAATCAACCAGAGTGAGTGAAAAACTGTTATAACTATCAAATAGTGAAATATTTTTATAAGAAATTATATTTGAGTACACCTTTATTGTAGGGATATTAATGCAAAAATCGACGAACTGCTGGAAACGTTGAATAATCTAGAAACAAAAATTGTGGATACAGTAACTCCAAGAACTAAACAAAACTTACTACAGAAAGATATAGAAAAGGTACTTACAGTCTGTCTAGTAAGAATTATTACATGACTAGACAGACTGTACTACGTATGACTTAAATAGAACTTTTACAATCATTACAGAAAAAAGGACATTTTATTAATCGTACTGATTTCATACATTTTCTTAAAATTTTAGATGTTACAATTCCAAGATGAAATTCGAAACTTGCGAAAATACAACGACATTGCAATAGTGTCTCTCAAGAATTAAACAAATTACAGTAATTTCAGCGAAAATCATTATCACTTTACAGTACAGTCATTCGATTATTTTTAATTTCAATTACGCCAAATGTATCAGTCTTGACTTTTTTTATTTAAATAAATCAGTAGTAATGATATATTGTTTCATAGTATTAACTACACATATATTACTTACAAATACGTAACGAGACAACTGGAAATATTGTACGCATATCATAAGGATCTTCGATACTTAAGAAACATCACAAAAGAAAACGTACGCATTAAAAAATATCTTATTTTACAAAAACAGTATCTTAAAATCATTTATAGTAATTCTTCTGTAAAAATGTATTAATATATTTGGTATGAGAAAAATACAGCAGTGAAGTAATTTCAATGACTCCGTGAGTACGGAGGACAATATAAAGAAAATGACATTTTCCAGTCTTCCCGTCAGAAGTACTATTTTTTTTTGTATTCGATCACCGTGAAAATATAGCGAGTATAAAAATCTTACAAAGTGGCGATCGGAATTAAAATAGATTCGAATGACGCAGCCAATTTTTACGATGATCGAATTTCTTTTGCACCATGGCACTACATCAAATACTAGTATAGTTCCATGTTGATCGGAATCAATATTTACACCGCAGTTCACGACATAACTGCATTTATAATAGTACCGTATAGTTAATAGTTATAAGGCAAATATCTAAAAATCTCCATTTTTATTTCACCTCAGGCATTTATATGTGTGTTTAATGTGTGCTGTGTGTGTGCACGCGCGCGCATGTGTTCGTCATTTATCCGTAGTTATACTTTCTATGTTCCTGGTTCTGTACATTTGATAGATTGACACATACAAGACAGTACAGACAATTAATTTGTTAGTATCTAATCAGCAATGCAACAATCTAAGTGTCATTAATTTGGTAGTGATTCAGAGTTTGCTGAGGTTGTTTTTCCCGAAACATTAATTATTTCATATGTTTCAGGATTCAGTTACTATTGATTGTAATAAGCCTATTATTAAAATAAGCGATTATATAAAATGTATAACTCATATTGTTAGGATTACAAATAATTAACTGCTTCGTTACATTTGAATGATAATGAAATAATTACTACTTTTCCAGACGATTCTACATATCACATTCTGTGGCAATATATACACGACACTTATATGTATGTATATATTGCAAACATAAGGATAATTAGAAGTCGGTAGTTTTAACGATATTTCGGTAATTAAAAACAATACTATTAGAACAATAATATTGAACATAAAAGGGCCTCATTATAGGCGTATTAAAGATCAACTATGTACACATCGCAGCGAAAATTTTACTACGGGACAGTAAAATACCTATGGATTAGGTAGCTTTCATTAAGAAACTCGAACTGGACATTAAAGCTAGACGTTGTTCCTCGTAATCTTGTAACAAGTAGTCTGCGAAGCCAAGTTTTGTCTTATCATGTTCTCAATTATCCACACACTTGATCTGATAAGAAAATATCATTCAATTGGTTTAAAAGCTTCGACAGTTTATCACTTGAACACACATACTGGCATGTTACCACCGTACATTATTCAACACGTTATATACATGTTTCTTAAGAAACCTTCCTATCAATACACAAGCATTGGGGATGTTCTGAAATCCCATAGCATTGTAACACACAATTGCGAATTTTTATAAAATTAACATACTTGTATTTTTCCCCAGTATTTTATGTCGCTTTGCTTCATTAATTCTTACTATTGCACGTTTCACATTTGTCTCCACGTTCTCTAGTCGTTAAATAATAGACATTTACTGCCATTCAACTTATACTGTATGTACATCACATGTACGCATGTATAGTTAAAACACATTTAGGTGATTTTCTAAATTAAGAAGGCCGATATTCTGGAACAGTATTTTGAAAACACGTACGTTTCATCAGTGAACGTGTAATGTGTACCCCTTTCTACTTTCTGTCTTGTTTTTTTTTCGAAAAAAAAAAAAAAAGGTTATTAATTTCTTTCGATGAATTATTTTTTTTCCTTATGACATAGAATAGACAGAAATGTTTTCGAAGTTGAATACTTCTAAACCGTAGAGGTTTTCTTCGAAGATGGTCCGAGCAAATATACTTTATTCACAAATATCACTGGTGTACTCACTCTTTGTTAGAAACTTCTACACATAGTTTTAATTTCGGGGTGTTCCTCGTGCGCCGGGTTCAAGTCTACGAACCCCAGTTTACTATAAAAGTCGTACGTCTCCTTGTCTGTACTTGGCATTGTGGTATGTACACCAAAGGAACCTGCGAATATTAGAGGTTCCGATCCAGCTTCAAATAAATTTTTGCATCCGCGATAATTTCATCATAAAGTATTTACCATTCGCTCTCAGAGCAGCAAGAATGCACGTGATTAGTCTTTTAGGGACCGATTGATCTGCCAGACACGGTAATACTGTACACAAAAGTTTCGATGGGTGTTGTCTGCACAATTGTTCAGACACGTCCGGGACGATTGAATGAAAGGATCGTACGGCATCCTAAAAAGGAATTTCAGTAGTTAATACGTTCCAGAAATTGAATCAGTAAAGGCTAATTAAATATATTTATATATACCTGAATATTTTGTGGCATATCATTTATACTGTCCTCTAATGGGTACTTCATACGCAACTCGGGTAACCAAGAAACAGACAGCTTCTGATTAAAAGTCTTAACATTTAAGGTAGCCAATGCGTATCCCACTATACCACTTTCGTCTTCGACAACCATACAGAGTTCTGGACTCAAAGTTAGGAAACTGCCAACCAACCTATAGTAAAAGTAAGAAGCAATAAATAATTCTGACATGTCAGGTTCGTATGGTCAACTGTAATTTAATACAGCACGTAAAAATATTTTCTGTACCTATCAGCCACTGCGGACGACAATGTACAGCCACAAATTTTATTGCACACAGCATAAACTGCTGCCTCGTCGCTCGCTACGTAAGGCCTAATTGTATAGATTTTACTACTGGGCACTTCTGGTGCTTTATAAACGAATAGATCATTTCCACTGTCCACTGGAATTAATCTCTGAAAAGGAATGAATGGATTGTTAATACTTCTGTGGTCACAGAATATTTTTTTTATATATATATATGTATATATATATAAAGAAAAAAAAACGGGTACAGCAACTTAAATCACCTGCAGATCAGCTGTAAGTCCTCCACGGAAAACCCATGGTTCTTGGTCTCCGCTCATGAAAGTTTCTTTCCAGCCATTGGAGAACCCTATCCCAAGGACACAGTATTTGATCTTAATAAACGGTGAAATACGAGGTTTATGAGCGCGCGCGCGATTATGCAGTTCATTAAATTTATGAAACGGCCTCCACTGCTTTGAGCAATAATTTTACTTAAATTTGTAACATGCATAAAAACACATCGTCCGATGGCGCTATTTTTTCTTTACTTCGTTTGCTATATCAAATCCTTCACATTATCCGAGGAACAGAAAGACTAATATTGTGAAATAAAGAAATCCATCGGATCGAATAACTACGGTGCATCATTTTATATTGATAAGCAGTCATATTTACTGTATATGTGTGTTTGATATTATTAATCGTCCATATACCGAACAATTTAACGGTGAAAAGAAATGAGAAAATCATATAATCTTGTATCTTGTTAAAAATACATAAATGTTTTAGTGTTAAATAATTATGTGGTGATAAGAAATTTGAACGAATTGATATTAATATAAAATCAGAAGGAAAAATTGATTTTTTAGAATGTTGCACCAGAGTTCGCGCAATCATAAATTCTTAGGATAAAGGAACTGGGAATGGGGTTGGAAGAATCGTAATCCAGTTTGCCAAAATGCGTCTGAAATAAAGCTCCTATTACTCCTGAAAAGAATATAGTTTCTGGAACTAAAAGAAATTAGCACTGGCAAGTTGGCAAAAGGATGATGTTCTACTAGTTATTCACAACCCATGAAAGATGTCTTCACGAAACCAATAATAGAAATGAAGTTCTGATAAATGTTATTCGTCAATGCGAATAATAAATTCTTTCACACACTGTGAAAAAAAAATGTTTTTAAATAAAACATAGAACACACAACGTTTTTAGGTTGTGTCCGACTATTGTAATAACCAGAAAAAACTAATAACAGTTCATAAAGTTGTGTTTTAACTTTGCCAATTTTTGAGAATTCGCAGATGGACCCAATTTGTATGCAAAAAAATTTATGGTACGAATTTCAGTGAAATCATTTGTTCCAACTTTACAAAAAGTTTTCAAATATAATCATAAAGTATAAAAAAAAACATCAATCTTGTAAATTTATAAGATAATATTCAAAATCAAAATGTGTTTTCAAATATTCTGTATACTTGAAAATGTTTCTAATTTTTGCAGAATAATAAAGTGTGTCCATCTTGTGTGAAATAATATTAGGTACAAAAGGTATTTGTGTTGTGTAGACATAGATCCTTCTAGGCATCGGAGCGCAGCTTCTACGCGCAAATTCTCTTGCTCACATTAATTGTAATAATTTTGACAAAGCTTCAAACGCGAATTGAATGTCTGCAATTGTTTTCGGTGTTCTGAAGCTTTGTTAGAGACGCGCGCTATTTGTTGGATTACTCAGATTGGTGAATCGCATACATGTGTAGCTTCCCTGGGTAAACGTTGTCATCGTCGTCGGGAATCTGCCAAACGCTATCAACAAGACAGAAAACACAGAAATGCACGTTAGTCAGTGAAATGATGCTGTACTGTTCCTCATACATTTATATTGTTGGCAAAAACTATTCGCTGCGATCTTATCTATCTGTTGTATGCATCTCTGATTGCACGATGGCATTTTGAATAAACTGATGTCGAAGCAACGAATATATTTCTGCCAGACATTATCTGTGAAAGAAAGTCAATCAATATGTTAATAGCTGGCACAAGGTTATTTGAAACACAGTATTTGTTCTGGTCCATATTGATGCTGTTAAACAGTTTCCCAGAAAGTGTATGCTATGGAAAATTTGCTTGCCAAGTATGTTTCGCGCCAACAAGCCACATCAATTCTCTGTTTTTTTTTTTGTTTGTAATATTGGCTTAAACAACAAAGAATTGGCTTACACTATTTAGGTGTGTTTTCAATAATACACAAGAAAAATATGAGAAGTGCTGTGACTTGATTTGTATATTAACAGAATCAAAAATAGGAAGCCGTCAGTCGATAAAGAAAATCACTTTGTAAAAATACTTGTATATAGTTGAACTTAAAAAAAGTTTTATTGATTGGATTCAGGTATTGAATGAATTATCAAGTTTCTGTTCCAGTTCAGTATGAGATTATGTATTTATCAATTATGCAAGTATAGTTCGTATTTGTAAAAATTACGAATGCGGTAATAAAAATAATAAAAGAAGCAAATTTTGACTTACGGCAACCGTGCTTGTCCGTTCTCGCGCGCCACGCGGTACATTTGATTCTAAAGCGCAGAAACAAATGTGCAATATACAATTCCACAGATATGCGATCTATGAAATATTTGAGTTCCAACTATTAGTGATGTATGTTTACTTTTTGGTCGTTTTGAAAATAAACATACTAACAGAATTAACAATAGCATTAATTATATTCCTTTAAGTAGTGACTTTTCAAAATTTCCTTTTTTTAATATAATTTATTGATTTCTGTATTGTAAGTTATAATGAATAATAGTGTGAGAACATGTTAAAATTTCTGCAACATACATATTTTTTATTGCAGAAGACATCATATATCTGTTTTTTTTTTTTAATAATAGTGTTTGTAAAGGCAAATAAAAACAATACATTCGGTTCATTTGAAATTAAGTTAACAAAACATCAGTAACCTTCGGAGTTAGTGGATCATGTTTTTCGCGTGTTTAATGATTGTACAATTATGTCATTTTACAAAGGAAGTGCCATATGAATATAATGTAAAGCACCATGAGATTTTAAGTGAATATATCTTCGTAGAGTAATGTTTTAAAATATTATATATAGAAAGTTACTTCTGAGTACTTTTAAGGTACTGCTAAATTATAATTAAAAAATGTTCATAGTAGTAACTTCTATTACATAAGATAATAACATCTTCCTTATAAAAGGACAAAATGAGCGCGTTAAAAAAAGAATAGAACATCGAACTTACCAATACTCGAGACACTTTTGTTCTGAAATATAAGTATAGGTAATAAATTATAGTATTTTTGAGAAAAATTGATAACAGCACTCATCTGTAGCACAACAAATACAACTCTCTACTACTGAAGACAATGCAAAAATGAAATAAAAAATAAAAGTTAGTAGCATTTTGTATATTTTTGTAAGTACGTAACAAAATTACGTGAATATTTGTTTTCACATTATTGTACCAGCATACTAGCATCTTGAATGAACTTTCTTTATACACTTTACTACTTCTAGTTCTGTATGTTTTATTATGGAATGATGATTCTTACAAGGATTAAGAAATATTTAATTGATACTAAAGATGGTATTGCAAATATAATATAGTCCATGCCTAAGATTATTTTTTATTCTTTTTAGAATATTTTTCTTAATTCTTTTTAACCCTTTCACTACTACGGGTGACTATAGTCACCCGCCACAAAACGACACCCGCACACGACGGGTGACTATAGTCACCGGTCACAAGATGCCACCTATACACGACGGGTGACTATAGTCACCCGCTCCAAAAATGGAACCAAATGTTAAGATAAATGGTATCGCTTCGTGTATTTCTGTTCGTAAACAATTGCAAGCGCTATTGCAACGTTCTTATTATTAAAATTTTATTATTAAAAAATTACTGTTCAATATTATGTTATAATTATAGTTCCTATATTGTTGTATAATATAAAAATATTAATTGTATTGTTGAATTAAAAATACCTCCATGGAAAAATTATGAACACAAATCATTTTGTTTCTAAAAGTAATGTCACAAAGTCGTTTTTGAGACAAAAGTCTGGCCCCGAATGCTAAAGACTGCGCGCGCTTAATGTTCTCACTTTCGGCACGGCGCTCCGTTCTAGACGAGGTACTCCGCGGCGAGGCCCGCCGTAGCGAAAGGGTTAAACACATATATTAAAATGTAGCAAGATACTGTTAAGTATATTTAGATTATTGTATAAATAAGAATGCAACTTACCCAACCATTTCACGTAACTGTTTAAAAGGGACACAACTCCTCTCATATCCCAAACATATGAATACAAATCATATAATAACTCACGATTATTACAGTACGTAAGTCGCTGAAATAATCTATTTACACCATTGCACATGTCGTTTAATTTTGCTGCTCTCGTATGCCATTCTTCGATCTGAAATTTCGTTTATTCGAGTACGTTTGTAATAGAGGAAACTACCAACTACTTGTTGAAGAAACTCATTGAACATTCACTAATGAAATCATACAATAACTCGTTCACCAATTTGACAAGATAACGTTACTTACATCAGATTGAGACACAGTCTCGTCTTCTTTCGCCTTTCTCATGACAACGTGAGCATTACTTTTAAGCCAATTAAATTCTTGTAACAATTGAATACCTTGACCACCATGTTCAAATGGCAAGTAAAAGAGGTCACATAGTAACGATAAATCCTCTTGTGTTAATCGTTTGTCAGCATCAATGGAATCCTGAGATTCTTGATCTGTGTTATCAGTAGTATCATGATTCTCGCTGTCGTTTTCAACAATCATTTGAGTTCCGTTTACTACAGGAGAAGTACCGTCAATTTCTACTTGCATGCTGCCGGAAGTTTCACTGCAAGTCTATGGAACAAAGTAGATGAATTATATAAATGTTTGAATATGTGATCATTAATAGCAAATATTTACAGACGTACAGAAGTGTTCTCTATCATGGGATCGTCCTCCGTATGAATCTTAGCTGCGTGCGCAGGTGAATTATTAGGTGTTGTATTACAATCCATAGGCTCTAAAGACATAGCATTTGAAGTTGACACATTGTTCACATTAGTAGAAATTGTTGGAATAATGGATTCGCTAACAACAGTTGTATTTGATACTAAAGAATTCATAACAGGACCAGAGGGAGGTACGAAACTGTCGGTGACTACAGTTACAGTTGAGCAAACTTCAGCTAGTGCTTGAAGATGACTGGAATTATTTACTGATGTAGATGTTGCAGGAACGGAAGTCGTTGTTGTCGTCGACGTGAGACTCATGCATGTATTTACAGAAGGAATTATTGGTATAGGTATTGTTGGAGCAACGCATGGCTGCGGCTTTGCGATAACACCCCATGCGGCCCGCTTTTTGTGAAATTCTAATAACCAATCGTTTATAGCACTTTTTAAAGCATGCCGGGGATGATAAATATTTGGTGACATTGTGATAGGAATATCTTCACGAAGTACACCATCCTCTGTTTCAGTTTCTAATCTTATGTCAGCTGACACAGAATCATCTAAAAAAGCAGAAAATAGATAGTGAAGAAAGCCTAAGGTAGAACAAAATTAGAAATAATTAAATACACACTCAAATCTCTCTTTCCATCAATGTTACACCTGCTCCACTGAGCCAAAGTGTGAATTGCTACAAAATTAGCCCCGTATTCACAATTAGGATTCGTTAAAACACCTCTCAATTTAGGAATCAGATCAGGAGATCTGCCGGAGTATGGACCTAAGAATACTCTTTTTTGATCATAATCATTGGCGTGAAGATTATCCCATATAACTGGCGGTCTTCTTAGAACTTCCGTAATTTCTTCTATAGACTCAACAGTTAGAAGTCTTGATATAACTTTAGGACCAGTCCACATTATATCAATTTCTTGGGCCAATTTACTACCAAGCGTGTTAAGATATTCTGAGGACGATACATTTGGCATTGCACGAGTAGCACAGTATTGCGTTGGACATAGAAGAAACTTTGGTTGACCAAGGTGTTGAAATATATCATTTGTAACAGAAACCTATTAAGAAAATATTACAATTACTAACAAACAATCTATAATGATGACTTGAATACTCATCATTTAATCAGTCGATACACACTTGTGCATGAGCAAAGGACTGAAATACTTCTTTGTCTGCTTCACTCATTTCTGGTTCTATATCATCAAATAACAATGCAAATGCAGTGCAACCAAACTGGCTGACTTGTTCCAACTTTCTTTTCAATACAGTAACTTCTTTTGCACTTGAATAAGTGATATCTAATCCTGGTGACAGTGCATAATAAAATCTTATACCGCATTCTCTAGCAGCTGCTATCAGACCGGTTAAATGTTCAGCTTCTTCTACTGTGTACAAATCTCTCCAGTAAGCACGATGTTTATAATCATCTTTTGGTGCATACAAATATGAATCCATTCCCCATTTTTTTAATCTATAAATGATTCAATATGATAACTTAATATTGGGAACTTTGAATCTTGTAATGTAGTCTGACATCAGTGGAAGATACTTGCTTCTGAAATAGATCCTTCCTTTGCTCTGTGGTCCAAGGCCGACCATAGAAACCTGCAATGAAAAAGTGTATTTTTATGGGTACACTACTAGCTATTGTAATCGCTCCCCCTCCTATGCGAGGCCGGTCGCAAACGATGACCAAATACGTATGTTTCGAGTGGCTTGACGCCGATTTCAATATTATACCTTCGACGACACCGCATATGAAGTTTCCATTCTTCGTGTCTAAATTCGCGACCCCATTTGTCTCCGCCATTGCGGATCACAAGAGGGCACGTCTGTTTAGTGTCGGACTACGAAAACGACCAAACGAGTTATCAAATGAACAATACTGTTATTTCTTGGGGGCAACGGAGAGAGAGCAAGGAATGTGAATACTGTTTTCCTTGCGGCACAATTCCTTCAAGCGAGCGTCACGACAGCATCACTTGTGTTTTTCGCAGGGAAATTAAAATTCACTCGGAACTATATGAATCCCGAAAGAACAAAAACCCCGGTCCCTTAAGTCTGCAACAGACTGCACCGATGTCCTGGTCGATACTAAACGATCTCTCGATAGTCTCGATACGTCGACGACGCTCGAAGACCGAATAACGGAAAAGTTTGTTAGATCGAAGCGACATCTGAAGTTTGAAATGAGGGTATCTTTTGCGAGTGCATGTTGTGTCGGCAGTAAATGTGAAAGAAAGTTCGATTATTCTTTAATTAAAGGTATTAGTATTAATACTAAGTTTATTCTATCAAGTTGTTATATATTGAGCCCCCAAAAACAAAATCTTCTTAATAGATAGTGTCGGAAACGCTACTTCAATCTGATAAAAGTTCGTCAAGGTGTGCCTCAGATTATCCGTTTCAAAAAATCTATTATTGTTCTGAAGGAATATGTAAGATTATAAGAGTTCGTATTATAAACATTATTTATATATTGCTTTAGATTGCTGTTTGACAATGCGTTCTTTGAAACATATAGTCTACCTGACTGTTGTTCATAAACGTTAAACAACATAATTCATATGAACATTCAAGAGAATTAAAAAGAGTGCTATACAGTTTTCTTTATTTCCTTCATAAAAAAAAGTTTTTATCTACTATCTAATTAGTAATAACTATCAGATTGTTGGCTCAGTTATTCTTGGGGACCCATAATAAAAATATTATAATGAGATATAATACGACGGTGAAAATTCTATTTTATTCAAATAGAAATTGGATTGGGGAGAGGACCTATCCTTATCTACCGAACCACCAATCAAACGATTGTGACTAGTCAAACTTAGCCTTAAGAGTCATTCGTTTGGGAGAAGTTGGAGTAAAAAGACATGAAATGAGCTTGCTCGTGGCAAAGTACGTATTATTACCTTTCACTTCTAATCATTTATACCATTAGTACCTTCGCTAGTTCTCTCTCGTTATGTTTGTTTAATATTTACTCAATTTGGTGTAAATAATTGTGAATTAATTCGATATTGCGGGACAAAATGAATCGGTCTTTGCAACTTCCATTCTCCCTCGACATCAATTAGTATTTAGGTAGTTTTTGTTCAATTTGTAGTCTTCGGCTACATTGTTCGAGTAAATAATTGTTTCGTTGTGACTAGTGATGGGTAACCGAGCCTCGGTGTTCGAGTTTGTTCGAACGAGTTGATACTTCGAGCTTGTTCGAGCTACTCGAACGAGCCCAACTGACAGATTTATGTTCTCAAAAGAGACCCAAGTAGTGATGGGTAACCGAGCTTTTCGAGCGTGTTCGAGTAGTAGGGGAAAAGCTCGAAGCTCGGTCGAGTTACTCGAACAAGCTCGGATGACAGATTTATGTTCTCAGGGGAGACCCGAGGCTCTGGTGATGAGGGTGGTGAGAAAGGTGGGATAATTCATTAGTTTTGCCTTTTCGATGAAGTAAAAATAATTGTTTATTATATTTATATCCCATCATGTGCTTACAGATTCTTAATATTCTTACAGTATTTTTTTTTTCAGATTCTTCTTGAAAGGACGAGATTTTTCTCTTACACGGAGCCCTTCTATCATCGGGTGAGTCGCATGCTTTTTGATTTTTGTAGTACCAAACCATGCCGTAGGACGATTGGTCCGAAGCGGCACGGGGGTCTAGTTGTATACGTGTTGAATTTATCGAGTACAGTGAACGTGGGTAAGCAATCATACCTGCGAGTAAATAGTAACACGTAGCTGTTGTATTTCTTAGCTAGACTAGGGTCTTTTTGTACGCTGCGTTTTCTAGTGGTTATACAATTAAAAAATATTTTGTTATTTGACAAAAGAATATTAATACTCCATAGATATTTATGATACGAATGTCTCAAATGTACAGGGTGTTTCTCACGATGTTTAAACAGTTGGTATCTTTTGATTAATTGAGAACGTGGTATGTAGTCTGTTATTCGTTTGACTACTAGAGAATGCAATATTTTGGTGGTGATCAGTATAATAATTTCAATAGGGGAGACCAGGGTTGGAAGTAACAGCTTTTGGTTTTCATGAAATAGAAGTCTATACTTTGGCTAGATATTTAACGTTAATTTATACGGATAAGTAATCAAAATTTAATGAAATTAAATTTTGAAACAAAATATTGTACATTGTGCCTGTTAAATGACGGGGTACGGTTTAAGCTTGTGGCCTCAGGTGTCTTAATAGAAAGGTTACCGTTACGTTTTATAAAATTTGATAACTCCAGCCTCTTGATTTTTTTCCCATGATGCGGGACCGTCAAGTACGAATGTTAAAGCCCTTTTTTACAATACCTGAAATCCCATATGAACTCGGGAACCAATGCTTCCTAACAACCAAATATTTTATATAATATTGAGGGGGAAAAGGTGACACCAATGCTAAGAACGCCACTGCTACCACGTAACTTCAAAGGATCTCACCTAACATTTTTACCAACTTTGATGCCCTCTATCTTGGCTAAATTAAAAAACGGGCACCTACGGTTTTTCACTTTTAATAAGGGCTAGGTATGGTGGTACTACAAAACGCACACAAGGTTTTTTATTTTCCAGTGTAACAGTACAAAACGTTCCCTTGTAAGTAGGTAGGGGCCTGGACAGGCTATCACAATCTCTGACCGGGTACTTCCATTTCGCGTGATAGTTTGTTGTCGAGGTAATTTGCAGTATCGATTCGTCTACTTTGAGTAGAACGCGCGGACCACTTTGTTTACAGCAGAATAATCTCTTTTCTGTTAAATATCCTCTACTCTGAAATATGTTGGTGTATGAATCTGTAATGTTACGAAATCAGCACTCAAGATATTTTAATGTCACTTTATTGACTACAGACATACTTAAACCGAAATACTGTGAACCGACCTATCCATCGTCCTCGGAAAAAGATTTCCGATATTATTCTGTACTCTCAGAATACGTTTCCCTTGAAACTGGATTCCCTGTCAGCGTCAAGGAAATCCCGTTTCTATGCTGCCCGGGGTCCATTAGCTATAAAACAAAATTCGAAACTTCGCAGCACCATTATAATTCGCGGCGCACTGTTGACGCAACGACGAGAACGCTTAATAATTACAAAAAGAAACAAAGCTCGAATGATATCGAGATACCGCGATGAGTCTGGGAAATTTTCCCTCCTTCGAGTACAGGCAAAGAGATTCTTAGTTGAGCATGTCATCACACTCTCATTTTCCTTCTTTCTCTCGTATACACATGCACACACATACACACGCACATACAGAAATATATCAAGGTAGACTAAGAATTAACGATGCATATATAAATTGCAATTGTTTAGATTTCTCTGACGAGCCTTTCGAGCTGTTACCGATAAAATGCAACGAATGCTATATTCAACGCGCTACGAAACGTCCATGGGTATCAAATTCACAGAGATTCCATCCTTTCTGTAATATTAGACTGTGGATTTTTATGCAAAATAACATTTTCTAAAATAATTTATAAAGACGGGAGCAAATGTAGAAATTTATTCTTCCCTTAAGTATTTTCTTGGCTTCAGAATAAAACCAAAATATCGTTGGATCCGATGAAAGTTTTGTTTCTTATCATATTTCACAAAGCCCTATAGGCTATAAACGCATAAAATCCGCAGTCTAGTAACGATCCATTACGATCTTTCAAGATGTATCGTCGTATCTCAAACAAAATTACGTTAGTCGCATCAGCTGCATTTTTCGTTCGGTGACTCAGCCGTGAACATATCGCGTAGAACGTGCATGGGTAAACTCAACAATTATACGATATATAACAAATTTCTAACTTATTGGTAGTACTCCATATCTCGCCCATGGCAGTCCAGTTCATAGATGGTACCTCTTGGGCGGGTTTGGTAGTTCCCATGAGTTCGCATATACAGGCTGTTCCAAGATTAGAGGCTCAAGAGAGGTTTTAAGTAAATTACAGTGTATTACTGGGTCGAGCACAACTGATGAATTTATTATAAGAAGACCTATCGGTATCCACCACAGTTCCTTAGAAATCGAAGTTTTTCAATCGTTTTTCCTTTTTCGGTCCTTTCAACTGACGCGCCTCCACCAACCATCAGTTGTCTTCGGTCAGTCTATATGGTGGGACATCCTGTATATGGCAACATCAATTACATCTAACTGCAGATAATATAATCTGCTCAAAGACCAATCACCAGCATGTTCCTTGGATCATGCTCTAATTGGACAGGCCCTTTCATCGACTTAAAAATGGGAGGGGGGGGGGGGAGCTATAGCTCAACAAGATCCCCCGAATGGTTAGCATTCTCTGCAACAACTTTGAACAGTACAGGCCTAAAATTTCACGATGGCAATATACATAGAGCACAGCACGATAAACTATATCCACGGATTCGTGTTAACATCTGTGACTAAACTCTCTCCGCGATTCACGTTCGAGGTAATCGCAGCGCTTGTGCGTAAATCATCAGCACGGTTCGCCACGTGCACACGATACAAAAGGGAACGTAAAACGAGACACGATATTTCGAAACGATAAAAAGCACGCAGAAGCGAACGGTCGTCTATAAGTGTTTCTTAGAATCGTAGACGAAAAGTTGTCGGACAATAGTTATTTAGGATTATCTACGGCTTTTACAAACATTACGCGTCACTTTGATTTCTAATTTTTATGAAAAAAAAAAAAAAGAAAAAAGAATAATGACTCGATGCGTACAGTCGTTCACGAGTCTGTCACCGCGGGGTCTAATCTCCGAATAATGTGTTAGCTACGATCCTGTAGAAAAATTATAGAAAGTTCAAGTGGCACTATTACGGGAGTCGTCTGAGTCATGTTATGCTGACTAGAATTTCATTTCTCTCTTTTCACAACAACTGCTCCCCTATGCTTAATCTCTCACGGCTTTCCCGTCTTTCACGGCGAATCCGCTCGTCGGTACAAAACACCAAGAGCCTACGGTTTAGAAAAGCTTAGGAAACGGAACTCCGTGCTATTTTTGAATGGACGACTGCGCATTGATCTTAAAAGCGACGTCGATCGTTAAGTGAGCACACAGACACCTGTTCTCTGATTTTATCGAATGGTACGCCGTTATAAAAAGTCCCACGTGTCCGTGAGCCATGGCGATCGACGGATTAATATAATAAAGTCTAGGAATCTTATGGATGACTGTGAGCAACGGTGTTCTTGCGACCAGTCGCGGATGAAGTAAAGCTTTCTCAGCCGGTTTGTCGTTCGTGAAAACTGATCGATAACGAGAACTATCCTCCCCATGTGTGCTTTAGCTAGCCGGATGCGCCTGAACATAATCGATGAACGGTTTCGTTTGTCTCATCGGAGAGCTATGTACAAACGAGGTCGTGTAACGCCTAGTGCTAAGACACAATGTTATTATGCGTTTACGCGTCGTATTTGTTTAGCGTACGCCCCCGCTCGCTGCTGATGCCTTTCAATTCGGTTCTAGTCGACAGAAAAACAGTTGGTCTTATTCTTTGATGCGATCAGCAGCACTCCCCAAGTTTCATGCGACCTTCTTCTTACTTGTCTTCTTGCTGCGGGGCAGGGTAGCGTAGCTTGTTATCTGAAACAATGGAAAAGGAAAACAGAAATAAGTCGTGTCACTGATAGATTCTTAGTATTTGAAATTCTTTAGGGTAACGTTCAATCGTCAAATAAAACTCCTCGTACTCTCATCGATTCGGTTCTGGCATGTACAATCATTTTCGAAGCAAAAGAGGACCTGAACCTTAATAGATCGTCAAAGTGCACACACCACACTCTCCGCGACAAAGTGTCGCCTCGGTACAAAGACACAAGGGTGGGTCTGGACTTTCCTCGGTTAATACACTTCCTCATAGAAGGAACAAATTAATAATTACGTGGCTGTATGCCGTTGTCGTTGTGTTAACAGAGCTAACAAACATGCATGGGTGAGACGCCAAAACACTCGCCAAGATGATTAGTGACTAAGGAGCTAAATCAGAAAACACTCTAGAAACCATATTTCATACGATCTGAACGTGTGTGTTAATCCGTTTCTTCTCTCCAGATTTGCCAGTATGGTAAAGTGTATAAACAGTGAGAGGAGGACGGGGTAGGATAGGTGTGACAGAGGGTTCGGTTTAATTTGCCTTTAAAAACCAGTCAATGAGACCCCATCTAATTCTTATCGTTACGTTCTCTCGAATCAGGCTTTAATATATATCTGACTCCAGTTTCTTGCCGGCTCTCGGCGACTGAGACATCTCTCTTATCTCCGACTGCGGATTCTTCGTTGGAATATCATCATTCGTTTCTTTCTCAGCTTCGTTTGTGGCTTCCTCGATCACGAAAATTGCACTCTGACTAATCTTTTCTTTCTCAGCTTCGTTCGTGGCTTCCTCGAGCACGAAAGTTGCACTCTGACCAATCTTTTCTTTCTCAGCTTGGTTCGTGGCCTCCGCTAGCACGAAACTATCCGAGCCGATTGAGGTATCGTTCTCGCTTTTGTCGTCAGTTTCGGTATTTGTGTCTTGACTGGAGATCGACATTTTTGGCGATAGTTCTATGATCGTTTCTTGCGGCTCGATGCTGTTCGACCTCGATTCTGGAGCACTGATATCCGAGGAGGCAGAGTCCTCTGTCTTCGTGGAACCCTTGTGCTCTCTGTTAAATGCGTTGTGGAAGATATTCTTTGGTATCGTCAAGAGCTTCGAGAATCCTTCCTTGGTTCTCTGTCTCTTCGACTTCTTTCCTTTCGACTTCTCGGCTACGTGAGCGATAAAAACGTCTTTCGTGGTCCCGGTGTTCGAGAATGTCTTCAGGGTTCCGGTTTTGATCACCAACGTGGCTTTCAATGCGTTCTGGGAATCGGTTTCGTTCAAATCCTCCTCGCTCTTCGTGAGTGGCGCTTTTGGTGCTGGTTTCTTGTTGTACTTTCCAGCTCGACTACTCAGACTGTCCGAGTTACTTCGCGACACGTCGGGCGTCGTCCATACATCCAAAGTCGCAACATTATCGTTCTCTGCCTCCACTTTCGCCGCATTATTAGATTCTTTCGGTTGTTCGATCTCACCTGGTGCTTCTTCGGAATCGTCTTTCTTTATGCTTTCGTTAGTCTCTACATTCTGCGATGCATCATTACGGGACAATGATTCGGCGATGCTAGCATTACTACCTTTCAGTTTCTCCTGCGTGTACACAATGTTGTTGACAGCCTTGTGTGCTTCGCTCAAAAGTTGCTTCAACTCGTCGAACTTGGTCTGACAGAGTTCATCGGTTATCGTGCGTTCTGCTTCTTCCGGATCTGCCGAATGTGGCTGCTCGTTACTCGTCGAAACGTTGGCGACACTTTCAACTTTGTTTTCTTGGCTTTCTGTCTGGCTCACTGGTCTATCATCGACTGAGTTTTCCATTATCACTGAACGTTCAGGCACAGTCGTCACTTCTATACTCTGAATAATCTGAATCTCCGTAGCCAAAGCAGGGTCCGACGAGTCGCCTTTCGACTCTATCGTCTCTGCTTTGGCTCCCTCCGGTTCAGGGCCTGATTGACTGGTGTTACCGACCGAGTCGTCGTTACCTGCGACAAAGGATCCACGATCGAATCTGATATAATCGGCAACATTACTGTTTTGCGCGAGCAGAAGCAAGATCTCTAGAGCTTGCTCGGGGGTGACGTGACTCAAAGGTGTCGGAATTGTGATGTGTTTGGAGGAAGGAAGGTCGTTGCTGTCGGAATCCTCTCCGGCGTCCTTCGAACACCAAAAATGAATTTATTACATCGAAACGGAAGTCGCGAGTATGACGATAAATTTCGTAGAAATGATCGTTGCAAAGATTACGATAAATCAAGACCTAATGGCTAGTGGTGTGCGAGTATTGGAATTTCGAATCAAATAATGATCGTTCGGTCGAGCCGAGTCGAGCGTTCAAATTCTTCAAGCTACATGAAATCGACTATCTGTTCGAAAAATGTGTGGGCTACTTGAAAAACTCAAACGGTTCGAGTATTTGAGCGCTCGTAAGACTTTAATTTACTTGAGAATGAATTTTCAGCTCGAAAATTGTTAAATCACTCGATACATTCGAACAGATCTTTAATTTTTGAGTTATTCGTAAATATTCGAATTGCTCGAATTACTCGAATGTTTAACTATTTATGTACTATCGAATACTAATCTAACTGAAAGGAAGAAAAATATAAGAGTCTAATTTAACGTTTCTGATTTATTTTCATGTTTTCAAGAAGAAAACATACTTCCTCTACGTAATCAGTAATAATTTTGTACGGGCAAAATTTTTATCTAAATAAAAATTTCGAATAACGAATAAAAGATGGAAAAATTTTATTTGCTATTCGAAGTTCGAATAAAAGAAGCATCATTTTTCGACGAGCGTCGAATGAATAAATTTATTCGATGAGAATTATTCGACGAATAGAAGACACTTTTTTTTATTCGAAGTGATTTATTCGTAGCGTCGCATAAAATTTTCTTCTTTTATCTGTTCCGTGTAATTCGAGCAATTCGAATATTTACGAGTAACTCGAAAATTAGAGGTAAATTAGAAACTTTTCGAGCTGAAAATACATTTTCAAATAGATCGAAGTCTTTACAAGCGCTGGAATATTCGAGCCGTTTGAGTTTCTAAAGTAGCTCTTATTTTCTTTAAACAGTTCGTTGATTTCAATTTGCTCGGAAAATTCAAACGCTCGACTCGACTCGAGCGTCCGAAGCGAGTTCGGCTCAGCTTGTAAGTTACGAGTATTCGCACACCCCTACTAATAACAACTTCTGTAAACAATCGAGCTTTTATCGAAGACCGAATTTCGACGCGAATTAGAGCGCGATTAAGCCTTGATTATCATCGTGTGTCGGGTTAGAACGGTGAAATCTAGTACCTCCGGTGTCTTCTTCATGGTGGAGCGAGGCTTTGCTCGTGTTCTTGCGCCAACGCTCGCCGTTCTAACCAACGGATCCGCCTGGGATGAACGACTAGATTGCAAAGCTTCGCCGCTGCTGTATCCGCTGGATATGTCGTCCGAGGATCTTATATTGCTGAAATTTAAAATACTATTCAGAGAAGTATCAACCGGTTCCTAATTGTTCCAAATGGAAAACAACACCGGTGACACAGAAAAGAAAAACTTATGATACCCACGTTAAGCTGGCTGTCGGCTCCCTAGACATGGGCTGTCTAACATCAACGTCCACTTCGGAGAAGTACATCTCTACCCGATTGCTGCTCGACTGTGTCCGACGAGGACTGTAACCCCTTCTCCCCACGTTCTCCCTTCGACGAGGTTCCACTGAAAAGAACAGGAAGATTTTCAATGGTCTTCGATCGTGACATTTCGTTCGACCATGGGGGGAACCAGGATTAGACTCGAGAGTTCATGAATGTTTACCGATCAGGATCAATTGAAAGGAAATCGTTTTCGTTCGCTTTTTATTTTTGATAGCTAGACTGCGGACGTTTATGCACTAAAATATACTAAAATAAACGTTTTAATACAGTTTCATACTATTTAGATGTTATTATTAACGTAGTAATGTCTCTAGTACAGAATTCAAAATTCATATCATTACCTAAAATTTTGATTTCGCATAAATTTCCGCAGTCTATTGATACCCGATCACAAACGGCCAATGACTGAATCGTCATGTTGATCTGGAAGTATACATATACTCTTTAATTTCCCTGATCGATCAGAGAGCTCGTGAACTCAGGCGTACCGGTCTCGGCTACGGGGATATTCGAACATTCCCGATTCATAATTTTTCGGAGATCCCCGTTGGATTTACCGAACGCGTATCAGAGCCACGGGCGTGGGTAAACTATTCGCAAGAATGCACTTCGCTGAAATCGGTCAACAACCTGCCATGTCCGTCTCGTCGTGCATGTGCGACGTGTTTCTATTCTCGTCCTCCTTCTCGCCGGTCAGGTCGCTCAGGCTGTAGCTCTTCTTTAAATGCTGCACCAGACCGCCGCCTCCCTGAAAGACCAATTTTTCCGGTTGTTTTCGTGTGCCCTCGCGGTATATCGTTGGTTTGTTAAGCGTCAGTGCAAAGAGAGAGCGAGGAAACCAAAAAATCAATCGAGTTTGTGCGTAAACGAAAAAGGGTTGTCAAGAGATAAGAGCGAAAGAGAAAAGACGAACAAAAAAAGAAAATTTAAAAACGGAAACTCTTACCAAACCGGGCAAAATAAAGATGGTTAATGCGTGTTATCTTCCGTGTGCAGATCTACGGATACCGGTCCTATGTCTCTACCGATCGATCTAGGCCGGGTATCGGTCCGTCGCCTATCCGGATGCGTTTCTTTCTCCGTTGCATTCTGGCGCGTGTTAACGGCGAGCGTGCACTCTGTCCAACGATAGAAGAGAACGGGTTTTCCACGTTGATTAACTGGCCCCGACTCGTTAGACGGGATTCGGGGCCCGTGTACACCGAACGGGAGGAATCAATCGGCGCGGATGATCGCGAAACGAACAAGTGCGCGAGCGCGCGTGTTTGTATTTTCCATTGGAAAGAAAAATAGGAGCAACAGCACACCCCGTTATCAGTTGAATGCGTTTATTACGAGGAAAAAAAAAATGGAAACACACCATATCATTGTTGCGTAAAATCTTTGGGATTGGGTATAAAAAGTCTTAATCTCTAAGCGTTCTCTGGCTAATGTGCGCACCGAATCTATCATTGGTACACAGTGGTTTCTCAACCGATAACGTTGATGTACAAGTAACGAGAATGTTGCCGTGGTTCTCCTAGTTTTATTAGCTGAGAGGATAACCCAGCGGATTCAGGGACCATGGAAATTCTTGATTTTTACCATTTTACGTTCTGCATTACTTTTACATCAACTTCACAGACGATTTAATAACGACGATTGGCTGTTCCGTCTTTAAACGCACGACGGTAATTGCGTGTATACTTCACTTCGTAAACTTAACAATTTTCCGAACCCTGGGTAGTTCAAGTTAAAAATCGTTTTAGTAAATAATAAGTCCTTATACATACTAGAAATTTGCTCCGTTCAATTGGATAGTTGAGTGGAGCTGGTTGATATGTCGACGATCGTAAAGCGCGATACAAAAATTGACACATAAATCCGTACAAATGAACTTAACAAGTATCATCGTTTAATATATACGTATATTCCTATCACTTGGTAACTCATGAGCGACGAAACGAGATTCGCAGAGCTCGTTGTAAAAAAGAACAAAAAGAAAAAAGAAGAAACGTAGTACCTATACGCGTCAGAGGTATACAAGGATAAACGAAGATTCGTCAGTCTGTCGGAATCTCTTTTCGTCGCCAAAAAAAAAAAAAAAAAAAAATCCCTGTCGATCCTCTCACGAACACTTGGTTCAGTGAAACATACGTGGCGACCTAAGGCCACTTCAAGGCACAGATTCTCCTGAATCACGAAATTTATCACGGTTCGCGACTCCTCTTGAGGGAGTAACGCTGCTTTTAAATCTTCGACTCTAATCGCTACTTGGGTAGAACAATGGTATAAAGGTCGCAGACTTTTCAGAAAGACACACAGTACGAGGTCGAAAACGCTTCGCCTAAAAGACTACATCGGCGGTCCCCACGACCGGGCGTATAATTCACGTTTCGTCGAACGTGAAATTATATACTCTTCCGAGATCTATTCCTTCATCTTCCGGAAGATCCTATAATCCTCAACGAGCTCGATCGATCGTGAACTACCGTATATACGAATGGTTACACCTATCTAAAGATCCTTATTATAAATGGTAACACATGAGTCAGTTCTAACAAGCAATTTCACGCGATTAAATTGAGAATTCACGCGGTTAAAAGCCATTTACGCCGTTAGAGGCTGAAGTGGCAATGATTAGAGAGAGAAACGGATAGCGTGTTCGATAATTTTTTTTTTTTTCTTCTGTAAACGCACGCACACCTGGACAAACGTGTATACACGTATACGAAAATTGAATCGAGAACACCTAACTTACAAACATGTATGTCCCGTATACCCAAAGCAATCACGAGAACACCAAACTGGGTACAAAGACGACCCTCTATTCGATGTAAAATGGATTCTTCAGCGAATCGTGGTCGTCGTCGCTGAACTTGGAATAGTCAATGGTTTTCTTGCGAGTGTTGGATCTCAGCCTTCTCGTGGACGTCTTCGTGGATACCCGGGTCGTGTGACGGTACCGTTTTCTCTTGTCTGGTAGCTTGAAGGTGTCCTCGTCGGCGCTCGAAGACATCACCTTGCTCGCGTTCTCGACGAGGCTTGCCTCCTCAGCCTCCAGATCGAAGTCTTCGTAATCAATGCTTGAACGCCGGCTCGATGACGTTTCCGTGATGGCTGTCGTCACGGCTGTTCGAAGCTCCAGTTCCGTTTTCGGTGTTGATGTTGGCTGATACTTGGCTGAGCTAGAAATCGCCGACACTGATTGGCTGCCATGGAGTATATACAGCACGGTCGGGTCTAACTTCGACACAAGCTGACTCCGTAACGTGTGTTTCGTTTATTTATATGTATATATATATATATTTTTTTTTTTGGACGATTTTACGATTTTTTTGTTTCGGTTCGCGACGAGCAATAACCCCCCGTCGATTTGGTGTCAGACACGATAAGCACACACACGCACAACGGACACGGTTTGTTGGTTTTTTTTTTTCATTTTTTTTTTTTATTTAAAGCGACGACGGTTTTTCGTTTGTTAGAGGAACGGTGATGATTGGCAGTGGTTAGACGATGTTGTGTGATGATGACGGTGATCGACGTCGATTTTTTTTATTAGAGGCGGTGTAACGGCGTGCAGGATAGGCGTGCGGGACAACGAAAACATAAAATCAAGAAAAAATTATGGAATATTAGCCGGAGACTTTACTAAAGCGCTCGCTAAAGCTGGTTAATGTTCTGAAGTGTAACGTAAAGATGGATCTCTTTGGTCGTCTTGTACCACGGAAGGACTATTAAGATGTATGATTTCAACTGGAAATGTTAATAAGTTTCAATCTTAGATCCCAATTGATCCACGTGATCTCAGATAGTAGTACGTTGATTCCTTCCGCTGACAGGACGACCCCACTTTTCCATCGTTCGAGCGTGGCTACACGAATCGTTCAAATTGTAAATCCCCGACTTACCTTGATCGCGGTCTGCATAAGAACCGTGGTGGCATAGTTGACGCCCTTCGAGCCAAGGTGTAAGACAGCAGTGTAGCCCTGTTCTGTGGCGCGTGCTAGAGCTTCGTCGATCTCAGTCTCGCGGCGAATTAAAGCGGGATGAACGAAGCGACGGTAGAGGATGCTCGAGCCCTTTGTGGCTGGGCTCAGCAGCCAGATCACCAGGATAGTCTTAATTTCATAGTAAAAGGGGAACCTGGATGGGAAACAGGAGAAAAAAATCTGTGCGTGTACTGCGTTTTCTCGTTGTTTTTTCTTCGACTCGCAAACGACTGAACTGAAATCAAACTGACCGGAAGGGACAAGGCTTACGACATCTTTCTGTTTTGTTGTTAGGGATTCGAAAACGAAGAGGGTTTACTCGTCTCTGATTTACGACTAGAGGTCTCCAAAAGAAAGGTTAGATTATTAAGGGGAGTGGGCACACCTTTTTCGGTACATAGAAAATAAGCCAACTTTAGGTTCCTTTTTCTCAGAATCTACTGTAGCTATCAATTTGAAATTTTTAGAGAATTTTGTACCATATTAGATGTGCATTTTAGCTAAAGAGAATCTTGAAATACCGAATAGAGAAAATTATACAACCCTATCAATGTGTGGACTTTTTTTTGTACTCTTACCTTTAATATATTTAGATGATCCTTCCAATTCGGCTGTAGGACGAGTTTCAACAAAATCTTTGGCTAATATACGTGTTACCCTCAACAGATCGGTCGAACCGTTATTGAGAAAAAGGAATCACGATTGCCGAAGAATGTATGATTTTACAGGGGAAGCATTTTTTTTTAACATTTTCCCTCTATCAATTCATACGTCACGGTTTGTCCTTTAATCTGTCTCAAAATACACTGACAACTATTCCCCTTGAATGATTATTGGAAATATAACATTTCTTATTATTTGCTAGCATAGTTTTCGCATCATAACCGTATTTCTTAGGATTACGGTTACATTTATAGGATTCGGAAAATTGTTTCAATCACAGATTCCGACTCCGAATATTGTCTATTATCAAATAAAACAACAACTTTTTAAACGATTTTGTAACCCGCAAAAATACCTACTCCCCTCAAGGAGGTATTCTCATGTAACAGGTCCAAAAAACAAACATTTTCTTTTACATAAATCGAAAATAAACAAAACGCGTCAAAACTATACTCCCAAAATTTACAGCCTGTTCAGTGTGTCAAGCCACAGTTCGAAACGGCAAGCGACATAACTTTAGTCGCGTTTTTCTCGTCGTAAAGACATTTTTATAACGTTTTTTCTTTCCATAATTTTACCGTTGATCTTTATTTTTTAGTAGCAATTGAAAGTTGAAAGCTTTTAATTAAATTTTTAATTAAATTTATTATTTAAAATTTTCGGGAGCCACCCTTAAGCAACTGCCGAAGGAGGATTCTCCTATTAAATTCTTCCACGTTCTCATCGGACCAAGGAACCGTCGATAGTATGACGCATCCGTAGGATCATCGAGTAGGCAAGGAGGGATGGCAAGAAAAAAAAAAAGGGCAAAATCGTTTGTCTGTTGCGGGCTGGGATGGTACCGGAGGGGGTAGATGAAAACGTGTGGGTATTCCAGGCCAGAAATACACCCGGCTCTCCTTTTTAGTTGTAATCCGAGTATGAAGGGAGAGATCTGGCACAGCAGGGAGGAGGAACACCAGAAACAGAGACGGAAGATAAGAAGACAGGCTGGGCGGAACCCTCAGAAGTGCATGTAAGCCAATATCCATCTCGGCCGAAATTAGACTTTCGGAATTCCCGGTGGCAAAAGCCTCGGACCAACTTCGCCACGCGCGTTCACGTCGGTTTATTGGCCCCGGCTAGCTCGAAAATTTTGAACGCTTCCGGCGAAAAGGGGGCCGTGACCGAGCCACCACGCGACTGCCGATCTCTTAGTACTTTGTTTTCTGTTTGGACCACCACTACCACCACGAAAGTCGTTCCTATGAATTTATCTCGGTAGAACCGTTCGGTCGAACGAGATGGATGAAAGAGGATGGGGGATCCGTTTGTTTGACCTCTCTTCCTTATTTAACTCCTTGCCTTACAACATCGAGTCGGACACGTGATAACGATTTCAAACTGAATTTAGTAAACATGTATATTATTCGTTTTCTTCGAGTCGGCATGAAATACTGTTCCGCTGGTATTAACACTTAAGGTTTCGAATACATGTAACATTCGCCATAAGAAGAGAATTCCTTTTATATCTAAGAAAATATTAACGATAAAAATATTTTTCAGAGTGAAATCGTAAAAGAAATTGTATGGCAAGGGGTTAACTCGGCCACACTCGTGTTCGTGAGCACTAGAGTATATACAGGGTGCGGTCGAATAACATGTACAAACGGTTACGAGATGATTCGTTATGAAAAAATAAGAACGAAATATGGAATAAAATCTTTTCATTTAAGGCTTAGATTTCGAGAAAATCGACTTTAAAAATCTGCTAAAGACGGGGGTAATTGAATAGGACTGGGCTGGCGCGTCTGTTCATTGCATTCGGTTTCTACTTACTACTATGGTGGAATACACGCGTTTCAGATTAATTTTCGAAGTCGATTTTCTCGAGAACTAAGGTTTAAACATTTTTTTCTTATTTTTTCATAAGGAATCACATCGTACCCGCTTGTACATGTTATTCGACCGCACCCTGTATAGCTACTCCCCGAGAGTGACTTCGTAAAAACAGCAGAGATTCGGGTCCTTCAAACCTTTAAATTTTTCGCTGGCATGTCAAGCGGCCAGGAACGGCCAACGTATTTTTTTAGTGGTTGTCGGAGTCCTAGATATATACGTACACCAAAACGGGCAGATTAAAAACTTCTTAAATAGCTTTACATCCTATAAAGGAATGAATATTTCAAATTTGAAAGGTAGAAAAAGGATCCGAGGGGGAATACTTCGAAGGGGACAATATCAACATCGATGAATAAATAAAGAATTTCTGAGAAGAAAAAAACTAATTCTCGTTCCTTTTTTAATATACTTCGTATACCGAGGCTTCCCGCCGAGCGATTCGGAATCAACGATGAATATTCTTTTATAAACAGAATTTTCGGTATAATTTCTATTCGGAGGGGAATTTCCATTCTGACTGGACGAACAGTCTCCCTCGACTGTCAATAATCGAGTTAGAACGTCGCTTCTACAACTCGCACAGAGACAGGTACCTCTTGTTAATTTCGGGCCGGACCGAATTAGCGTGATTCTAGGGGAGGCGCCGCCACGAGCAATAAAGCGTGTACGGTTACTATAAATGTCTCTCACCAGAAGCTAAAGAAGACGTCGGTGAAGGTTTCCGCGCACGTGAACAGCGCGAACACGATCCAGTACATCATCCATTTGACCTGGAAACGAAAGAACGGAACGGCTTTAACACAGCAATGCCCAATCGCGTCGTAACCAATAAGGGCAGAATATAATCGCCTAAAAGGAGATTCAGAACGCTCGGATTGAGACGTGCAGACCCCTTCTCGGCGCCAAAATAACATTATATCTGTTATAGGAGAATTCATTACTCGGTTTCCACGTAAAACATAAATATTATTCTCCGGCTTCCGCGACGAAAGGGGCGGGGAAAATGGAAAAAAAGGCCGTGTAATAGCTGAGAATGCTGTGAACATTGGATGCAAATCGAATTATCGGTGCAGAAACATTGAAAATTACCGATGGAAATTCACAGTGGATCTTCTGAAATTCATTTCGAGATTATTACCGTCCAACTTATTTGCGTATGTTAATCGTGATTCTTCGAAGAACAGAAAAATAAATCACTTCGAATCTCTGACTTGTTTCCGTGATCGTAATCGAGAGAGAATTCGTCCGTCACTCGTTAAACAAATATTTAATAGCGGAGGCTTGTTCGAGGTGTTATCGATGGCTCGATAGGTCTGACACACGAATCCGCTCGTTCTTCGAAACGCGCTCGAGCCAAAGCTCCGTTGATTAGGATCATTAAAACGTAATCGTTTCTAATGGAAACGGCCACGAATGCCCTTCTCGCTGTTCTTCGCGCGCGGCGCACAGTAAGACCAAATGACGATTCTAACTGGAAAAAAAAAATCATAATCCGTAAACTAATAAAGATATGAAAAAATTATTTCTATAAAAATTTTCTGGTACAGTGGGGCACGATACATGGTGTACACAGTTTTTCCATAAGCAATGGTGCAACAAATTTGAAGGAACCGTAATTTTTTAATATGGACTGCCGTACTTATTTGTTAATAATATGATAGAATTTTTTGAGTCGAATTCAACGAGATACAACACGATGTATTTCCATTTCACAGAAGGTCGTAAATTAACGAGAAATCAAGTATTTAGATAAACACGATTTCCGTTGTACAATGTTCTTTCGTGTAACGTGTACGTTTGTTTGTCCTTTGCCAAGCGGTGCTACTGCTGGCCATTCCATAAAATAGGCGGAATTAATTATAAAGAATGAAGTTTTCGACGTTTTAATAAAGAAAATTATTTTAATTACGAAATTATTTCTTAAAACAAAAACTTCTCTCACGATTGTAGCTGCGAATTGATGTACCTAAATTTTAGCTAAATATCAACAGTAATATTTACTGAACGTAATACTGGAAAAATTTTGATAAACCTACATACACCAAAAATGTTACACTTTCAATCTAGTCGGATATACAAAAATCGAATATCTTTTTATGTGATACTATAATAATGAATTACGATTTTAATAGGTGAAAATCCAACAGTTTCTGAGCAAACCAGATAAATACCTGCACTATAAGAATCCATTGTTATTTGATCAAATATTCGCCAAGAAACAGAACGTGGCATAAACACTCGAGACGTGAAAAAGACATTCGACTAGCTGTTTACAAAACAAATGCAATCATATGTAACGTCATTGAGGTCCGTAACCTGTTCAATGTTTTTCAAGCGACTAGTATAAGCTTACGAATAATTCTAATTTGAACTTATTTCATGACATGACAATTTTTTTTATTAATTCCACCCATTTTATGGTATTGTCCTACTGTGCCGCGGCGGAGGGAGGGTTGGATCGTGGCCGGTTCCAGTTATCGGGCGGATACTCACGTATTCTTTCACATTCTTCGTTCTGACCGCCTTGTACGATGCGTAGGCAGGATAGAGATTTCCGAATAGTAATCTGAAAATCGGATACAGCAGAACGTGAGTGATCGTTCGGGGTAGAACGAACACCAGCATCGCGGCCAGGACTCGCAGGCAACCCAGGGACATTCCCTTCGGCATTTTGTCCATGCAGCAGTGGACACAAGCGAGAAAGCTTTCGATCAATAATCGGGGGACCGTTTTACAGAGCATCCGGACGAACGGGTCTTCATCGACACTACCCGGACGACTTGCGATCTCTTTGGATTCCATTCCACTTCCCGCAACTTCTATCTCTCTCTCTCTCTCTATCTCATATACAGAGATATTTAGATACACGTCGTTTTGATCCGACTCATCCAACTGCAACATCGAAGTGTTAAGATGCTTAAAGAAATACAAAAAAAAAAAAAAAAAAAAAAAATAATTCCGAGGAACTCTCCAACAGTCGAAGAGGGAGAGATCATCGGTATGAAGAACGCTTACAGAGAATCGGGCGAAGGAGAGTCGTACAGAGGAAACGAATTCACCAAGAATTCTCTCTTCTGTAGTTTCGTGCAGCCTCCTTGGACCACGTCGAGCGATCGTTCAATCGATCTCGACGAAACAACGGATCGAGAAGTGGCGATTGGTACACAGACATATACTTTCATCGTCGCTTCTGGGACCCTTTAAACAACGCCACCGTCTATTTCAGCCGTTTCCACGACTTCGGTTACGATCATTTCTGTGGGGATGTGAGAACCCCGGTGACAATTCCGTCGCGAGCCGTCAATTTATCGCGACGATTGCTCCGCCACGAAGATTGGAGCGTCGATTCTCGAACGGCTGATGGAATTCCCGACGCAGGTAGCCTCTACATAACGACGCCTGGTTCTTGGAAATCGCGCGACGACGACGCAGCAGCACTTGTTGCATCCTTCGCCAAGGAATGCCCGGCTGTTGTCCTCCCCAACCCTAAACACGACCCGTTTCCATCGGAAAGATCGAGGCCCGTCAACCAGCCGCGCGTTTTGGGTCGTGTCCGCAGCTCGATCGCGGAAAACTCGACTTCTCGATCGAACGACACGATGTTCGAGGCGCGACGACGCCACGTTCCGCTCGCGGATGCTTCCAGTTAAAGACTAAATGCGTAGCCGCGCGTTCTAGCAGTCGCGTCGTGTCGGCTGCACCGACGATCCACGGGACTCTATTTTCGCGCCTTAGGCCGCAGCGGCCAGCCCCGAAGATCGAGGGGGCTCGGGGAAGCTTTCTGCACTGGAGGCGATCGTTTTCTTTGCTGGTCGATGAACCAGCTGGGAGGATTTTTGTCGGCCGTCTAAAGCCTGGTACACACTGTAGGTTCATAAAACTCGATCTGGACGGTCGCACACGGTGTTCAGAAATACACAGAGCATCCGATAAGGAACGAGACAGCCACCGATCGATAAACACAGGCCTCTGATAGTATGTTCTTGAACAGTAACCCCTTGCCTTACAACATCGAGTCAGTCACGTGATAACGATTTCAAAGTGAATTTAGTAAACATGTATATTATTCGTTTTTTTTTTCAATCGGCATGAAATACTGTTCCGCTGGTATTAACATTTAAGGTTTCGAATAAATGTAACTTTTGTCATAAGAATAGAATTCCTTTTGTATCTGAGAAAATATTAACGATAAAGATATTTTTCAGAGTGAAATCGTGAAAGAAATTTTATGGCAAGAGGTTAAGAATGAGTAAATGAGACTTGAGAAAATTTCAAAAAGGGGAATATCGATTTTTTTTACCCTTAAGGTGGTTCGTGCTAAATTCAAAAGACTAGATAATTAAATAACATTCATACAGATTGTTTATTGGAACGAAATACACGCACTCGAAAAATTTGAGACTAGGTCGTCGATGAAATAAATAAGGAAAAGCTTATCGAAAATTCAGTTTTTGACACAGCTCTTATGGAAATCTTACGATTTCTTACTGGATCTTTCCTTTTCATAGAAGCTCGAACTGTGTTAATCAAAAACTAGGCACTGAAAATATAAATCCTGAGCTTTCTGACGATGAATTAAATCTTGTACCATGCCGAACATTTCAAGAAGATATTTGACAATAAAATCCAGGATGTGTCGGTAGTTAGACGGTTATTGGAATTATGTCGAGGACTTGCCAATGTTGCTGAAGTAGGATCATACCCACGATATTATAATAAATACAAAAAATATTTGACTTACTTTGTGTTTTAGTGAATTTTAACTTTCTAAATTATAATGCACGAGAATGTAATTAACCTTCCATATAAGAATATTGAATATACGTGGGAAAACTGAACACGCGCACACTTACATAGATATATGCGTACAAAAATAAGGTTGCCGAACGTACCAGAAACGAGCACAGTAGAGTCACACGACTAACCAAAATATAGTTTTTATTTATAATATAATGAAGACTGATCACTGGAAATGTCGTTGAAATTCATAGATATAATTTTGTTACACTATTAAAATCTATTAATGGCTGTTTAATACCAATTAGTAATATGATGTTTTATTGACTAGAGAGTCACAGGTATGAACTACCTTAACACCGATGAAAGACGCGAACGCCTGTACCCCACGAAGTTACAACTTTTAATATTTCCAAGTTAAAGCTCCGGAGAAACATTGTCCCACAGGACCCCGTCTTCCAAAGTACTTGATCCCCGCCGAAAACTTTAAGAACGGTTACTGTACTTCCCTTGCTACTGGTTATTATCGATAGTGTTTATTTGGTTCAAGTAACGCGGAAGAATCGTGCACAGTGAGCCAAGATCTGGCCAACGAACGGAACAAAGTTCACCGGGATACTCGTGAACGCCACAGAAAAGATCAGTGTTGTTCGAAGTAACGTTTGACACAGACTAATCACATAGGACTACTGACCAGTGAATTGAGATTCTCTACTGGGAATCCAGCAGAAACCACGGTCGATTGCGTGTCGCTGGTAATCCGATGATTATCACCAATGTCGGCGGCCCGCGGATTGCGTAACAGGGCCGTCCTTTGTGCGCTGAACTTGAATTGTTATTCGCGCACTAACAAGCACACGTGGGTTACTTAATTTTTCCGTTTCATGGGGAATACTTGTTACGGATCGCGTTCTTCGGTATCACGATCCACCGCACGAAATGGTGTACCGTTACGGCTCGATAGAGAATCTTTTTACACCGCACTGTTTTCCTTCAGCAATCGAAAATTTCCTCGATGATTGGTGTTCGTCGGGATAAAGTACGGACAATTCGATACGGAATTCAAATAACGACTGACTCGACGGTTCTACCAACGAACGCGTGTTTGTAAATAGTCTGAAGTAACGGACGTTCACCTTAATTCAAGGATCAACAGTCGACGTTCTCAAACTTTGAAAGACAACAGAATTGGAGATGTACAGAATAAGGTTTTGCCCGACTAGCCGATTAATCCCCCTCCACTCAAGAAGTCGACTAGTCTGCTCTGCCGATCATTTTCAATTTCGTTCGTATGATAAATAAAAAAAATTTAATTATCGGTACAGCTCCAGTTACCTTTATTACGAAAAACGATTTTAAATTTGTGATTGTTCGATGTTACGAACTGAAAGAGATAATTTTTTAACACTATTTGTTATATACTCATTTTATTACGTAATGTTTCTTCGTTTTCAAGAAATCAAATCTGTTGACATGATAAGATTAAGAAATACCGACAAAGTTCCTAGTTAATTGGTACTTATTTAGTTCCTTTCAATAAATAATAATTATTATTTTTAGAGATCGCTTATTATACGTATAGGAAAAAGTTGTTGATGGTATTGATAACATATTTCAAAGTTATTAAAATCGGTGCTGAGGATCATGTTCTCGATAATTACCAAAATTACTATAATTAATAGATTTAAAAATCAGCGGGAATTGCGAAGATATAGCGAACCGATCGAAAGTGGCTGTCTCGAGTCCAGACTTTGATTATTTTATTTAATTTAATTCGTACGAGTTAAGGTGGGTTATAGTGTCTCTACGTCTATCCTAGTCGGTACATCTCTAAACAGAATCGTAATGTCCCGGCGTCGAATTAGGATCCTTTGTTTTCGATAAACACGAATCGAACAATTTTTCCGTCATCGACAACGGTTTTTTAAGGTCAGTCGTCGCGTGATTGAGCTATGTACGAGATCCATGTCGACAGTTCCCGGTCGCTTTCATGTTTATTAATGCAGCCGCGTAACCGAACGCGTGCGCGCTTACGCGGAAACGCGGAGAGACGACCTCGGTCTACGTCGACGCCGTTTATTCGTGCGAGGTCAAGATCATTGTCGTTCGTTCGTTCGCGCCGAGGTCTCGATTTCTGTCGCGTTTCGCCCGTGAATCCTCCGAACCGCCTTTCAACGCAAAAATTGCTTCTCTTTTCACGTCGCTGAACAGCAGACATGGGCAAATTCATTATCTAGATAAAAAGTTTCGAATAACGAATAAAAGATGCAAAAAATATTTTGCCATTTTTACTTGATTGAACGTGGTAATTCCAATTTTTATCGTAAAATAATATTTCTTCTTGAATTAGTAGACACTTTGCAAATAATTATTTAATCTTATTAATTGTTTAAAGGTCAGGATTACGATCTTAGATACTGCTGCTTGTCAGTATGTATTGTTCGAATAAAATTGTGCCCACCTGTGCTGAACAGTTATCGTTCGAAAACACGAGGTTTACCGTACAAAGAATAAGAACGAAAAACCGTCTTTTTGAAAGAAATGGCACGCGGAGCTAAAGAAAACGGTGCTGCGTTGTCAAGGGTCGAGAGGTACGCTTCGAAGGAGAATAGTTGTTGTTTTATGTTGTCGAAGGAAAATTTACATCGCTATTATATTCTCGCAACGGGTCTTGAATACCAGACGTCACACGGTGGTCTGGAAACACACTTTTCGTGGCCAGAAGTCAATTTTTCAAATTTAATGTTTTGAAAAACAGTCTTTTCTTTCCTGTGAATTGACAATCTGTGAAAGCTTCAAAATCCATACATATTTTTCCATTCAAATGATTCTGTGATTAGTAGACTGCGGATGTTTATGCATTCATAGCAAATTTTAACATGCAAAATGCAGTAAAATATCTAGTAAAACTTAATGACACTTATTAGAACATAATAATACATTTAATACGGGAAAGAAATTTTTATCTGATTTTCATTTTTATAAATTAATGTCTAAAATTCTGAATTTGAATGAACATCCACAGTCTAGCGATTAGATAGATCTAGTGATTGCATAAGTTACTAGTGAAAATGCAGAAATTAAAATTAACTGCACAATGAGCTGTTAATGACAGTGGTGAGCCATGTTTCAGGTAATCTTTAAATTACACTAATTTGAATTACACAGTATGGGACTAATTATAATAATTGTATTTTTTAGTTATATTTATTATATTAGGTATACTAGTTACATTAATTGATTATATTCTGTTCAAAAAAGTCGATGCGAAGGTGTTTGTAATTTTTGCCACGGAAAGCCACTCCCAGACCACCGTGCGTCGTGACGTTGCGCACCTGGTGAATTCCGAAAGTGGGGTAAAAACGTCATTTTCGGAAAAAGGGTGAATTTCTTGCGAGTTATTCGGTTATCTTTTTGCAAAATAGTTTTCCCTTTACAAGAAAAAAATAATTTGACGAAGTTCATCTCAGACGATCGAGATTTCAATTGAACTCGAAAATATTCCGTCCCCACTACCTCCCCGAACGATTCAATTCAGAAATTTGAAAAATGTCACTACCTTCTGACGAAAATAGCTTTCTTTTACGTAAAAACGTAATGTTTTCGGAAAATGGGTGAATTACCTCGCGAGTTATTCGGTTATCTTTTTGCAAAATAGTTTGCCCTTTACAAGAAAAAAATAATTTGACGAAGTTCATCTCAGACGATCGAGATTTCAATTGAACTCGAAAATATTCCGTCTCCACTACCTCCCCGAACGATTCAATTCAGAAATTTGAAAAATGTCACTACCTTCGGTCGAAAATAGCTTCCTTTTAGGTAAAAACGTAATGTTTTCGGAAAATGAGTGAATTACCTCGCGATTTATTCGATTACCTTTTTGCAAAATAGTTTTCCCTTTACAAGAAAAAAATAATTTGACGAAGTTCATCTCAGACGATCGAGATTTCAATTGAACTCGAAAATATTCCATCCCCACTACCTCCCCGAACGATTCAATTCAGAAATTTGAAAAATGTCACTACCTTCGGTCGAAAATAGCTTCCTTTTAGGTGAACAGGTGCTCGATACTCGTTGTTAGGTGGGACTACTCTCGGTCGCTGGCTTCAGGGTCGACCCAGTTTTCTATTTTAATCGCGGCCCTTCTCGGGCCGCAGTTTCCCTCGAGTTCCCTCTCTTTTATTATCTCCTCGTCGTTAATTAAAACTCCCCGACGGATCCGAAAAATCCCGATCGCCGCCCGCGGTATCGTTATTAAGCGGACTGTTAACTTTTCTCCCCGGCGAGCTGGTATGGTAGGGGTGGACGAGCCGTAGCGATTCATTTGGAGCGCTAATGAGCGAGGGAAGAGAAGGGGCGAGACGAAATCGTCGTAACGAGGGCGTATCCGGTTATTTCGAGACGGGGACAAGGAGCATCAACCTGAAACATCTCGCAATCGTAGCTTATAGAATAAGCCGCGTGCAGTGAATACAGAAACTATCGTGTCGCTATACATACTATATTTGTCGGTGGAGACACTTATTTCGGGCGCTAGGAGAAATAAATTTGATAGGAAGATGGGATGCGTTGAGTCCTAGGGTTTTACTTGTCATTCTTTAAATGAAGTACGTGATGTGTATGATGCACTCGCTATCAGAATTTTGTTCAAAATCAAATGTGTTGTAGTCCACATGAAATTAGGGGGGGTTTATTTAATTATTTTTCTGTTCCTGAATTTGTTTAAAAAATACAAGCCACTGCATTTTACGATGCTTGGGTATTTTCGTGAAACAGCGATTTAGGTACTTAAGAATTTATATCTCGGAAACTATTTAATCCAGGATTGCCCTACTATAATCATTTTTTGTTGTTTGAAAAATTAATTTTTTAATAATGAAAATTATAAAGAAATTTTTATTATTCCTTCATTACATTTATACATATGTAGTATACATGCATCATCAGTGATGTACGTAGGTAGTAGTTGTAGGTAGTAGTTTGTAGGTAATAAATATATACATACATTAAACTTTTCTATATTTTTTACAAAAACAATACAAAAATTCAATGACCCATATATTCGCACTATCTAAACCAAATCTCCCGCCATAAAGAAGGTATGGGTCAAATAACTACATTAAGAACTATTATATTTTTAAAGATTCCTTTAGAATAATAAAATTAAATCATGATGGAACATCGATGGTGAGACCTTACTGATTACCATTCTTCAGATTTAAAGCGTGTTTGTCTTTCATTTAATCATTACTGCAAGTTAATTGAAAACTGACCCAAACCTACTCAACCCTGCCCTACACATTGTAAGCCAAATTCTCTTATATTTAGAATCACGCTGACAGGAGTCACTCGAGTTGAAAACAAAGAATCGAATACCCCCTCCGCTGTGTGACTCTTTTTCTCGCTTTTCCACCGGGCTGTGTCATCGGCTTCAAGGACGATGAGCTGGCAGCCTGGTGGAACGCCACGGGCTTGATGATGTTTCGATGCATTTTCAGAGTCGGTTCGGTCGAATGACACTTCGCGAATTTTGGAAATGTTCCAGGACCTCTGACAGGGTCGCGGTTGAATGACGACTTTAGTAACGATCTGTTGTAAAAAATGTGGCGCAGAAATTATAAGCGATTTATTGTAACTGATGTAGATACGAAAGCCAGTTGGGGAACATGGGTAACAGTAGATCACTTATTTCTTTGGAACAATGGAACTCTGAATGTATTATCTTTTGTGACGTGGCTTCGAATTGTACACACAACTCCTTTTTCACACGGAAGATACTTCCTCAAAACATCGTGTAAAAAAAGTACGTTTTCTGTAGTAAAATGGGAGATACGTTTGAAGTTATTAAAAAAACCGTGTAAAATGAAATAAAGGACTATATTTCATTCGAAAAACCGTGTAACAAAGAGACGAAAGTTTATTTGTAAATAAATGCAAATATTTGACAGCAAAATAGAATTCATATACATTTCAATTATATTGTAACTAAAATAATATTCTCACCACATAAATATTGCAAAAAGCAAGAATTAAACATTTTCAATAAAAAATACTACAAATATTATAAGTCATTCGTCGCTACTTGATAATAATCGCCATGTATTTACGGCTAGGTGGATCAAAATCGCAGTCCTCTCAATTTCAATCCAATGAAGATTTTCGTCCGGTTATAACATTTTGAATAGACTGACCGCTTTCCGAAAGTTCTCGCGGTATTGACCTTTTTGTCAGAAAATCTGTTATCTTCTTTTGCTCTTTTGGTTTTGCAAGTTCCTTGTACAATTATTGGTATTCAGCTAATTTTTACTATGTGTCAAAAGGAATAACATATATGAAAAAACAAACACGGTTTTCTTCTTCGACCGTGTTATTCCAAAATCGTGTGAAAAAAGACCGTGTAAAAAAAGAGTTAGGTGTATTTAAAAAGTGATATCTGAGGTATAAAATCCATGGTTAAATTTACCTATGCAAGCAACAGATTTCTGCTTTTAATTAATTTTTTAAAAACTGGGATTTGGTCCACTGTGCTCCATGCTGGAGTTACATTGGAAGGAACCAACTGCACCGTCGATGGTGCTCTTTTACTGGGTTTAGTAAAAGATGGCGTCCGAAAAGGGTTTTCTGCAAGTGTGCTACTTTAACACTAGAACTACCAACGATAAACGCATATCTTTTTCGATCGATCGATAAATATGGCAAACTTTTGAAAATCTACAAATTTATAAATTAACTAATTTCTTTAACGTCGTATCATAATAAAACTTACAAAAGATCTGGGAAAATGTATTGTTATAACATTTTAATCACCGTTGTAACAGTGTATCGACAAGTCATTTTGACTTGCTCGGTAGTTCTAGTGTTAACACTTATTTTCATGAAAGCCCACAACACTAACTGCTTTTAGATACAATACAAATATTTTTGAATTGTCAATCTTTATTTCAGAAATTTTTTCACATAATTTTTATCGACAATAACCTTAAAGCCATTTATTTAATAAACTGATTAAAAATTAGTGCCCAATCAAGAACTAGTTCCTCAACGGTACTAGGTTTGATCCATTGTGTACCGTGATCCACTGTTACCCATGTTCCCCCAGTTCCCGAAACTTTGGTCGACGTATTTAGAAGAGCGGCGATAATTTCGAAATAGCCGATATTCCGAGAACATCGCGAAGACACATCCCGCGGTTCATTAATTTCGTTTTCTCGTCGCGGGCCTTTTTATCAGGGACATGTAATAAACTTTCACCTTCGCGATGACGTTTCACGTGTGAAATATGACCGTGTCGCGTGTAAGTAGTCGCTTAATTACGAAGATTAATGGGCGCGACAAAGGATCATGCGGGCAATCCATAACGATGACGCGATCAGATCGACGTCGATGAAAAGGACTCACGAACCCATAGGAGGATCGATTGTCCTTGCAGTGAAGGATCTAGGGGCAGACATGAAGAGAGTCGTGAAATTACAGGTTGATATTTCGTTTAGTCGTTTAATACATTCATTGCAGTCGCAAGTATTCAAGACATTTTTCAACGTTCACAGTTAATATAACTAACGGTAACATTTAGAGTACAAGTAAAAAGACAGTCGAACGATCGCCAGTTTCGGAGATCGTTTCCATACAAGCGTACACTGTAGACACGTAGCACGGATTTAATTGTCCTCTGACGTTGCACGTTATGATAAATTTCAGACTCGTTCCGGGCGTTCATGAGTAATATCATAGCAACCTGGTCAACCGATTTTAGACGTATGCCACAAGAGTACATTCGGTGCAGTTTGAACGCGCGTTAATCAACTCGATACATTTCTTCGAATCGATGGAAATGCTGCTTGACGAGTGTATTATAGAAAATTCATTTAACAACTTGTGCCAGCGATCGATCGAAAAAACCTGCACACGCCTTATCGCTTGTCTCGGTCGTTCGATTCGATATCAGATTCGATCGAAAAGATTCCTCGCTCTCCACGTAGACATGGAATTTTTCCTTCCTCGAGCTGATTAGCGTAGGCGGGCCCTGCTATTTCTAGCGGGAGTACGTTTCACCTGTCAGATTGACATACCGACTAGTTACGTAATTATAACCGTCTAAAATTACGAACGCTACGAATAACCCCCGGTCCTGTTCCACTTTGCCTTTCGTCGCGACAAACGCACCGTTGAACAATAACGTCCGAGATTGCGAGGTAGGAAATGGTCCTCGTTAACGGTGTTTGATGACACGTATACGCTCCGGCGACGTTTACTGTCCCGAGCAACCGCTATTTTCGTGGTACTGACCAGTGTATAAAACGTTAATTTCTTGAAGTTTTCGAGGTGATCTTCAAAGGAGACGGCAGAATCATCACCGAGACGGTGCTGACGATCGTCACACGTTTGAAAATCGGCAGATGAAAGTTCCGCGAGTAGTAATTGGTCACCACTGGCACAAGAATCGGTGTCGTGCCCTTCGAGGGCAAAGGACAAGTCATCTTGGCTCCCCGAACTGCTTTTACTTAGCTGCCCCACACTCCCAAGAAAATTAATATGGAATTCGATTAGCTGCAGAAATGGTCCTTCAAGTTTACACCAGGCCAGGTGAACTTAACCGGTCTCTCGAACAGCCGAATGTGGAATAATCGAGAAGACGATGACAGAAACTTGGAACACGAGGATCATGCGCGTGAAACACGTAGGATTCCCAATAGGCACACTCTAACGAGTCCTCCAACATTGGCCTCAATCTCGCCCCGAGAACCGTTCACCAGCTGATCGAGCAATAAGCTTGGCGGCTGCAGAATGGTAAGATTAGAAAGTCGGACCGATGTTCTTGCGTTCCTGCGAATGGCGTTCGAAGGATCCCGCTTTGAAATCCTTTGAGACCAATCGCCTGGACTCGCTTCGTCTGCTGCCACGTTGAACAGGTCTCGTGGAACGTTGCTTCTCGAGTTACGCAACAATTTCGAAGCTGCTCTCACGATACTTAGGAATAACGTTCAGGATCTTTAGGATTCGCCAGGTTTCCAGAGGGAGCAAAGTTTAATCCTTTCGACCCTCAGGAGTGGATGCTTTCGGTTCTTGTTTTAAACATGTATAGAATAGAAACTGGGGGTAGCTTTCCGAGGCCCCGAATCCCCTCGATTCACAAGGCAACAGAGACTTTCGATCGTTTGAAGACAGGTTTCGCTTTCTCTCGACCTGGTCGTGGCCTTTTTTTATTCTAGGCTCGTGTTTGTTCCTTCGATTACCGGCACGTTCGAACCCGGCC
The DNA here is from genome assembly GCF_001272555.1 of Dufourea novaeangliae. Taxonomy (NCBI): domain Eukaryota; kingdom Metazoa; phylum Arthropoda; class Insecta; order Hymenoptera; family Halictidae; genus Dufourea; species Dufourea novaeangliae. The sequence continues at coordinate 3,016,631 of NW_015373944.1, read as the reverse complement.
TCTTTATTGTCACGACGTCCGTTCCGGTGCAACGACCAGCTAACTGATTCGACGAACGTTTTCTATGCGGCGGCGACTCGAACGAACGGTTCCTTTCTTGCCACAGACCGCCGCCACCTTTCCCTCCAGCGGTCCTTTTCCCTTTACGACGATATTTCTCCGGGTCCTACGGGACCACCGATCCCACCGTCCTGACAGAGACAAATGGTGGATCGAGGGGCACACCTCGCGAGAACGAATTAATCAATCGGGCACCGGCGAATTTCAGAAGTTTCCTGTGCATCGAACAGGGAATTGCGGGTCCTTCGTTTTCTTGCACAGTGACTCTCTGTGTATATGTATCGGTTCATCACTTGGGTAGTATTGGGTGGTATTATTTTAAGATTATTATTTTTCGAAATTACTTTCGGTTGTATCACTAGGGCGAACTTTCATCGATGGTTCATACGATACCGATTCTTCAGAAACAGAGGACTATTTCGCGAGACTTCCAGGAAATATTGCTAAAGGAACCAAAGTTACCGAATACAACCACTACAAGCAACTCCTTGATCGTCTCGTCGACTCTTTGGAAGTCCCTTTTAGACGCCAGTAGTTATCTACCGACGACAATCGGTACTCTCCCCGTGTTCTGGTAGCGGTGCGCACAGCGACACGGCAATTGCGAAAATACGCGGAGCAATTCGAGCGGAGCTTCCTTCCTGCCAGACAGATCCCCGGTGGGACTTGGGAAACTTTTGAAAAAAAGTTTCGGGAACTCGGGATTCCTGAATGGCCGATTGAAATTTTCTCGTTGAACGGTCCTTCCCTTGATAACCCCGCCCGGCTGGGTCCACGCTTCCGAGCGCCGCTTAGCGAACCGTTCGAAACTCGAAGGCCAATTAAAGTCTCCTAATTCAGGGATTTATCAGCGATTACTTCACTTCAGAATTCCTACTGTTCCATCGTCGATTCACACGATAGATGGACACGTACGATTGTTCCCTCTGATCGAGAAAATGCGTCAGAATCGAGGATGCAAGGTGTGTTCAACGAAGGTGTGTTCACTTGAAGTTAAACGAGCACAATAAAGTTTTGGGAGATATTCTTCGTCTATACAGTGACTGGCGATGGTCGACGAACTTTTTGGCCCGTGTCCTCGCCTCGATTATCATTGATCCGACGTGTAATTGGTGTTGGTGTAATCCATGGAACGATAACGATTCGAGGCAAGAATTTAGAAGTTATACGAACAACGGATCCAGCCACGGGGATCTATGGAGAGGCTGACGGGAGCACAGAACGAATCGAAAGCCCTCGTGGGTCTGAACTTTACAATCGGCGTGTATGTTCCACGAGCGTCGCGACGCCTGAACTGGAAGCTGGCCACTTCGGCGCTTGAGTTTATATTTAAACGGCGGAGCGTGGTCGACGGCTACGATGGCTACGTCGACGCATCGTCTTTCTTTGAAGGAAGCAAAGGGAGAGAGAAAGAGAGAACGAGAAGATGGACGGGAGGGAAGGAAATCGAAGGAGGGCCCGAGGGAGAAAAATACCAGCGAGAAGAAAAAAGATTTTGCGGCGGGCGAAACGAAAACATATCAGACGAGAAATATCAGCCTTCGTGGTTGATTTATTTTTCTAAATTTGAAAGAATAAATATACACTTCCCGAACCTTGTGCCTGTTACAGAATCCGAGACGCCTTGGGGAACAACGATGTTAACAATGGGCTTTTCTTTTGTTCGCATCGAACTGGTCCACCGAGGGCTTACAGACAGAATTTGAACGTCTTCCACGCAATGTGTCCCTTTTAAGATGGTTCGTTGCCAAATTCGAACGACTGGATAATTAAATAAAATTCATGCAGATTGTTTATTAGAACGAAATACAGACACTCGATGAATTTGAGACTAGGTCGCCGGTGAAATAAATAAAAGGTGGCTTGTCAAAAATTCAGCTTTTAATACAGCTTTTATGGAAGTCTTACGATTTCTTACCGGAAGTATAATCCTGTCTTTTTACAGAAATTGGATGTTTAATTAAAAACTAGGTACTAAAAGTATAAATCCTGAGCTTTCTGATAATGAATTAAATCTTGCACCATACCGATTATTCTAGGAAGATATTTGACAATGAAGTCCACGATGTGTCGGTTTTCGGATGGTTATTGGAACCATGTCGAGGACTTGGCAATGTTGCTGAAGTAGGGTCATATCCGCGAAATTCAAAGAAATGTAAAAAATATTTTACTTATTTTGTGATTTCGTGAATTCTAACTTTTTACATTACAATGCACAAGAATGTAATTAACTTTCCACATAAGAATATTAATAAAAACAACGTTGCCAAGCCAGAGTTGGGCAGAATTTTATTCGAATAATATACAGTAAAAAGCAACAGTATCTAAGGGTATCGTTCTGAGCTGTAAACAGTTAATGAGATTAAATAATTGTTCGACAAATGTCGATTCATTCATACAGAAGTATAATTTTATTATAAAAATTGAAATTTCCACGTTTAAACAATTAAAAATGACGAAATACTTTTTTTTATCTTTTATTCGTTATTCGAAACTTTTTATCTAGATAATTAGTTTGCCCATCTCTGTGCCAAACGTACCGAAAACAAGCAGGGTGAAGTCATACGACTAACCAAAATATATTTTTTATTTATAATATGATGAAGAATGATCATTGGAAATGTCGTTGAATTTCATAGATATAATTTTTATACGCTATTAAAATGTATTAGTGGGTGTTTAATACCAACTAGTAATATGATGCTTTATTAATTAGAGGATCAGGTATGAACAACCTTAACACCGATGAAAGACGAGAACGCTTGTACCCCACGAAGTTACAACTTTTAATATTTCCAAGTTAAAGCTCCGGAGAAACATTGTCCCACAGGACCCCGTCTTCCTAAGTACTTGATCCCCGCCGAAAAACAAAGATCCCCGGTGCTGCTTGGATAAGTCGATAATTCCCCTGTGACTTAAGCCCAAGCAGAATAAGGAAGACGGCTCGTGCACGCGTGTGCACGCGTGTCCTGCTTCCCCGATGAGGAATGTTGGGAAATCCGTGCTATAAAGGATTCACGAACATCGGGGATGAATCGCGCGAGCGCAGACCACCCGCGGTGTCTCTGCGCGTTAAACCATCTCGCGAGCGAGCCAAAGCTGCTGCAAAGCTTGCAAGCGCCCGAACGCGAATGTGCATCCCGTGGAAAGATTTAAGAACAGGGACAGAAATTAATGCGGCCTCGCGTCTTCCCGAGATATATTTATTGGTAACGTAGAACGCGGCCCTGCGTATCGAACACGCGATTCCCGTTCTGCTGGATCGAGATGTACAGGGTAAAAGAAAAGAAAGGTGTTCGGAACTTCCCAGATACAGGAGACTCTAACTATATTGCCATGGTTGGGGCTGTAGGGGAGTAAAATGGCAATGAGTTGAGAGCCCCCTCCATGTTATGTTCTATCGTCATAGCCCCGACCACAGCGCCTGCGCCAATGTTGGACCGTGCTGCTGCGACGGCGTACGCAACATGGTGGGAGGGAGAATTTGTGTCCTCGAAAGCACGTGTGAAGGGGAAGTGCCTCGCGTGGCAATATAGCTAGAGTTCACTGTAGCACTGTACCCTCACGAGCAAACTCGGCTTCCGGTAGGATAAAAAGTGAGGTAGGAGAAGAGCCTCCGACCATTTGGGAAATTTATTTCAAGTACTGACGTCCTCAGGGCGTTCCACTTTGTAAATAGGACTTTACTAGGACATTTAAAGATCTTAACGAGGACGTAGCAATTCATTATCTAGGAAAAACACTCAAAATAACGAATCAAAGATAAAACAGAAGTGCAAAATGTAATTTTGAATCGTTTACACGTGGATATTCCATTTTTTATAATATAACTACTTCTTCTTGACTGAGTCGACATTTGGCAAACAATTATTTAATCTCATTGACTGTTTCAAGCTCAGAATGATGCCCTCGGACACTGCAGCTTTTCATTATGTATTGTTCGAAGAAAATTGTACCTAACTCTGCCTCGAGTGAGTCTCTCGGTTCACAGAACCTAGAAACAATCGATCGGGACTAACTCAACAATGTCCTCGGTGAGCAAAAAGAAGAACAAACACATCGAACTTGCTAATTCCCTCGCGGGTCCCTTCGTCGCCAGCCCCCGAAAACAGAGCAACGAGAGAAGAAAAACCCTCCGGAGAGTTCGGGTACACCGCATTCCAACGCGTCGTTCGAATCCCTCCTTTCCGTTCGGTGATCTAGCTGCGTCGATCCCTCCACCCAGTCACCCGCGAAACGGATAAAAAAAAAGAAAAAAAAAGGATCGGAGAGGTGTGTCGACCGAACAAGAGAAACACAATGACGTTAGGGTGAAGTAAGAAAAGAGGATCCAGAGAGGAAAAGGGAGAGGAGGGGGATATATAGCGGCGATACCAGAAGCGTAAGGTCTCAGGGTACGCCCAAAGGGTCATCACCCTGGCGAACCCCACGATGCTCTTGGGCTCTTGCCTCCGTCGTCGGTCACCCTCCCTCGCTCTACGAGCGGAGGTACTCTTTACCACACCCTCGTGACGTGCACTTTTGCCTCCCTGGCGGGTCTCCAGGGACGAAGAAATATGGGCTGGCCCGCGAGAAAATGGCGTAATTATATACGGAGGGCGGGAAAAATGAGGGTGTAAATCAAAACGCGTGGCGTGCGCGGTCTCTTGGTCTCCTTCGGCTCCGGGGTAGCCTCGAACGACGTGGGAGGGGGGCGATCGTGGAACGAGAGGAACACGGACTTGTTATCCGAGGTGTCCAACACAGGCGTTCGATTCCTCGGGGAGTAGTTGCCGCGCGTGATACCGTCTCGGCCAATCAGGACGGTCCAGGAACGGAAGAATCTTTATCGACGATTTTCGATTCTATTTTAAGGCCCCGCGCAGAGAGATTCCCGCGGAACGGATTGAAGACTCTCGATGACCGGATTTTTTAACGATTCCGTGAATGAACAAAAGATTTCCCGTCAGTCGTGTAATACCTTGACAATTGGTCGAGGTATTCTTCTACTTTCATTCAGTAATTATTTTCAACTGGGAACAATTCCTTCGTCTCCGTGGATAATGACGATTGCTCCAGGGGACCTGGGTTGAGAATCTTTGAATAACAAGTCTCACCGACCGGAAAGTGTACAGTCTCAACGACGGAGCCAGGAATCGGGGCCAATCCTAATACCCGATACCGTCCGCCGTGCCCAGTTGCGGCGAATTCTTTCTGGTCACTTGGAAATATCCTACAACGCGCGGTAGACCGACGGGAATGACGGGGAGCGAGCAAGAGGATGAAAAAAGTATGGCGAGCAAGCCGCGCATCGTAATTAGCGAGCGGCATTCTTAATTATTCTAATGAGGGCAATGACGTCACGAGGTCGAGGATCCTAAGTACTCAGGCATAATACCGCAACACAGACGCGGCGGCTACCCGTTTCTCTCTTGCTCCGTGTTTCGCGCGTCGACTATTCCCTCCTCTTTTTTTTTTCCCTCCTTCCAGTCGCCTGGCAGCCTTTTGAAATGCTCGTGGTCTCTTTACCCGTGGATTTCTCTCTCCTCGACGAGAAAGGGAGAAAGAAGGAGACCCCGCGTGTCGTACGCTCGGTCGAACGCGACGTAACAACATGCGCCAGACAGCAGAAGGAACGATGGTCGTTTCGAACAACGCGGAAAATCATAGTATCGATCGTCACACGGTGCCTGACTTTCCTTTGAATGTATTAGATTGAAAAATCGACCGGAGTATACTGGGTGTTCGAAAAAGATGGGACAATCCGCAACGTTCATATTCCTCGTGCAAATACAAATCGAAAAGTCCTTTACCGTTTTCTAATCTGAAGCTCCATTTCCGAGATATTAGCAGTTAAAGGGACCCCAATCAGCTGAGCGGTGGACCGCACGTACGTACAGACACACTCAAAAAGCGCACCACCCACGCCACTGGCCTCTGCGCTCAGCTGATTGGGGTTCGTTTCACTGCTAATATCTCGGAAATGGAGCTTCAGATTACAAAACGGTAAAGGACTTTTCGCTTTGTATTTGCACGACGAATATGTATGTTGCGGATTGTTCCATCCTTTTTGGAACACCCTGTATAATAGTAACGTGGACACAGATAATTCAAGCGAAATGAACGGAGACCATCTAGCGATGATCTTTTTTGAAAGGATTAAGATTTCAACTCGATACTCCTCGTTACTTGTTGAGCGAAATGAGACCAATGACGGCTACATCGATCGTATAGTTCAAGTGATTTACAAGTGTATAAAATTCTATAACCAGTGTGTATTTGTAACTGCAGAGAAGCGACGAACGAACCCGACACGAGGTCTCGATGTGAAAATCCCGTTTGCACCGACCACAACACGAAAAGAAACCGCTGCATCCATAGAAAACGCGATGATACCTTTCAGTAACATCGCGAAATATAGGTCACAGACTGAAACACAGAAGCTAGGTAAATAGAATGAGGCTGTGGCGGCGGGTATTGATGTGCGAGAGACAGGGAAAACAGAGTCGATAGGTTTTATCTCGACCTGGTTGGCATGGCATTCGCAAAATTAATCGTCGCCGTCTGACGCGTATCCGTTCCGTTTTCCACTAATTCTGTACACCGTTGCTGGTGGTAAATGACTCGTATTTATGAATTATAGAGACGCAACGTTGAATACGAGGCCCAACAAGTAAATATATAAGTATACCTGTTTCAGGAGATGAAAATTAATTTATTGAATGCCGAAGAACACTTTATCGTCGAACCGAGCAATATTGAATTGTGATTTAACTTTTCTTTATTATAATATTAAGGATCATACCATGTTTCTTGGTTGTTCATTATACACCAAAGAAGAAGGCAAACAAAGCAACAGCCACCCTTCGTGGTTGACTGGATGACGAGGGGAAGAGAGTCAGACGCCTGTAGCGTGTGCTACACACGAGAGAGGTTAACGTGGGATCTCTTCTGAAACGAAATATCGATTCAGGGCAAGCTGTCGGAGAACCGTGCCACCCTTACCAGCTGTAACGGGAATGCCAGAAGAGAAGGGCTGGAGAAAGAGAGAAAAAGAGAGGGAACAAGAGGGTGCCGCACGACCGTCCTTGTTCGTACAGAACCGCCACCAGAACCACCCTCCTGTTGCCAACCGGGCATCGATCCAACGACCAACCACGTTCCTCTGCTCCACCGAAGAAAGCATAATATCCCTCGGTCTGTCTCTTTCCTTCCGAGCAAGGGAATATTTCGTTTTCTGTCAGGATATCTACCTCGATTCGGACATTTTTCGGAACACCAGTGACCCAGAGAAGCGAATTAATCGAACGAGATTTCGATCAGAATCGGCGCAATGTATTCGTCGATTGAGCCCAGAGACTTTCTTAAGACACTTTTAAACGTTCACACGTACACCACGACACGGTGCGTCGACGAAGTGAAAGGAAAATGGACTTGGGTTATATCTTGAGCGGACCGAGACAATGTTCCTCGGTACACAAAGACTGCCGAGCTGCCGTCTGCCGTGAATCACGCAGCTTAAACAATATAATAAAACGAAGATAACATTCCGCTGTGTTATTGAAAGGCAGAATAACCAACGTTGCAACGCTTTAATGAATCAATAATGTTTTCCATACGATAAGGTGCCGTTTCTTTTGCGATTCGTTATAAACTTCAGCGTGGATTCGAAAGAGGAGGATTGTAAAGATAATTCAGACTTGTATATTACCTGGTGAAATATATCGAGAAACGGGTTCCTAGATCTTTGTATCGGAGTTTTATCCTGGACACCGTGTACATGTACAGGAAACGAAAGGAAGTATGTACGGGAGGGAGCGTGCAACTGCTCGTGTAATAACAAGGTCGTATTTCGCAATCACTCGATGTCAGCACGCTTTTTACCGAATCTTTCCTGCAACCTCTGGTACCTAAACTTTCCCCACTACAAGAGAGCTCTTGTATTCAGGCGGTTCGTAATTTGCTGTAATTACGGAACAAAGTCAACGACAGTACATTCTAAGAGGAAAAATAAACTATTGCTTGCAACTAAAGTCTACGTGTTCTGTTGAAGGTGACAAGAATAGGATAAATCACATGGGTCCAAACACCATGTGTAGGAGGACACCTTAAGTTATTTTTGTTCCTTTCTATGGCAGTCTATAATCTTCGTGGAATTGAGGATCGGAATATTCTACACGCACGTCGTCGGACCAAGGACCATCGTATGCTCGATCTGGGATCAACGTTTCGTCGCCTTGTTCCAGTTTATTATCAAGTGCAGGAGGGCCATGAGTCATTCCTTTGTAAGACTGCTGCCATGCACACGTGTATTATTGCCGGCGTGTGGCTGCAAGCGTCAAGAAACATCGTCAACAAAATGTGCTTCTGAACGGGAGATTGCGATACGTCAGAGAGGTACGTGTCCCTGTCATTGTGACGTAGGCCCAATCAGCTGACGTCCAAGACGTTTGACCCCTACTACTATCGAGTGCCTGTTGTGCTCCGAAGTCACAATTTCACGCGTGTACGTTCAAACGCACTAGGGTGTACCAATAAATACGTACATCCTCCAGACGGTTACGAGAAGAACTTACGTCGTACTGTACTATTTGTCGCGTGTCATGTGTAGAAAGTTACAATTATACCACTGAGAACAACTAGGAAACACCGTAAATTATAATTCTCGGTTGATAAGATAAGCACGTCAATAATCGTATCTCGCTTTGTGAGTCACCGGTATATACGTGCGATAAGATGTTGCTAACAAGTATCAAAAAAAGTAACAGTGTTTAGTAAATCATAAAAGACTGCGCGCGGGCACACACATACACTGTGATCCTATCCCTCGTACAAAAGGGAGTGCGTTTTGTCCTCCTTCTAGTGCGTCAGGCTATTTTTAAACGGTCTCGGTACGCAGCGTGGATCTCGTACAAAAGGGAGTGCGTTTTGTCCTCCTTCTAGTGCGTCAGGCTATTTTTAAACGGTCTCTAAAAATTAAATGGGTACAAAGAATCGAGACAGAGAGCGCATACCTAGCGTGGTATGAGAGCATGGAACATGTCCAAGCGTCTCTGAACAAGTTCTATTATGGTATCGTTTAGTATGTACCCAAGCGACGTACTCGTCCAGATACGAGGAAAATACAAATGTTTGGAAATATTTCCATGAACCCAAGAAAACCTGTAACCTCTTGATGGGAGGTATAAGTAATGCAGGTAGACAGTTTTCAATTGTAACAGTGTTGCATATAGGTTCCATATAATTTGTATTTGGTAACAGCCAGCCACTGCTAACAGTAAAAGTCACGGATTATGCGCAAGGTGTTGCAACCGGAGGGTACGTCCGCAATGGTGAGGTATAGACACCTGGCGTTAGACCCGAAACCTAGCGGTTAGGTTAGGTTCCCGATGCATAAAGTTTGCAAATATAAACGATGCAAATTGTATATTGCACTATCGATGATCGTGCACTTTCACCGTCACAGAATTTCGTGATTATTGACACTAACCTCTCGTGTGTTAATCCGCAAAGGATGGTAAATCACCTTTATGTGAGCAATTAAGTTCCCGCGCCCTCGTAAAAGACGCGAACCACCTTGTTTACTGGCCTCTGCGCTCCTAATATGGACACGTACAGAAGGATATTCCTCTTACCTTCGTATAACCTCGATTTTCGGAAGGCCTTTTATCACGGACGAATTAGCCGTCGTATACCACCGTCACGAATCAATACTTCTCTCGTTCCCAACGACCGTTCCTATTTTCAAATGTGACTTCAGCGTAACGGCCAAAGCTCGTTGTGGAACTTGTAACCAAACATGGAAATCTTTCCTCGGCGAATCACGGTTGCGACGACTCGATGACATAATTTCTTCGACAACGAAGCATCGGGTCACGCCGAACGATTGTTTAACAATTTCACTGCAAACACTTTTCACCCCCGAATCATTTCCGCGCGTCACGCGGGCAACGTCGTTCAGAGCCACCCTTTTGGCCTATTCCACGTCGCAAAAGGGTGAAACAAAGATGGACAACCATCGCCGGGACATGTATGAACGAGTAGGATCGGCGACCCCTTTTTTTCAGGAGCAGCGAGCGGAAAACATTTCTAAACGAAAACTTTGCACATGGGAGAGAGAGAGAGACACAGAGAGAGAGAGAGAGAGTGTGTGTGTGAGAGGGAGAGAGAGAGGCAGAGAGAAGTTGAGGCGAAAAATAAACCGTAAATTGACAAACAGATCCCCCCGAACAACCCTGGGTCAACGATGGCGTTGAATCCAGGCGCAGCTGACTGCATTTTCCCCGCACTGTATCCCGGGCCACTGATTAAATTGAACTTGAATACTCACATGACGAGTCGCGAGACGATCGAGGATATCATATTAACGGCTTTCGACGGTTAATGGGGCGCGCACGATCGGAAGAAACTAGCGATTAATGCGGACGGCCGTTCGTAGCACCGCTGCTCACAGGTCAACCATGTTGGACTGGCAGCTGGCTGCTGCTGCGCGTGTGACGTCACGTCGTGTTTTCGTCACGTGACAGCAGGGCCGTGGAAATTCTGGGTGCCTTCGAATAGAGGGAGCCAAGAATCAAACCTAATATCCTAAAGAATTTGCTGGCAGTGGAAATTTTTCATACGACAGAAGTATTATTGTACTTGAGATAAGAAAAGTGATAGGATTAAGAAAATGCTTTGAAAAGTCGCGATTTAGCTCATTTCTTGAACCGTACTAATTGATCATGGGTAAAAAATATGCCGCAACAATTACGAGGAAGTTACAAGAACGCAACAGGATTCTTAAGACAGTATCTAAAGCACCTCACACAGAAGCAGACGATAAAGAGGAAGTCTTGACACGAGAGCAATGTATAACATCCGAAACAACAATTCACATCGGAAGTATTCGTGTAATTAATGATCGGTAAAGGAGCGGGTAAATAAAGTTTGCACACCCGCTGTGAAGACGCCATCGGGAGGAAACTCTGGGTCCAATGAATCCTCTTTCAGACCACTACTCTCGGGCAAACAAATAAATCGAGCGACGAAACCTGGGGAGAAAGACATTTGTTCGTGTCAACAACTGCGATGTGTTCGGCGTTCAGCGATGGTTTCGACACGCTGCTCAGCAACCTTTCAAGGATTCCAAACGAATTGTTCAGGGTATAAGTGTAACATTCCTATAGATACATCCTACAATTAGACCTTAGGGTTCTCAGTCTTGTATAATGTCGTATCCCTTCAATGTGTCCTACATTTAAGGGAGCCAAAGTATTTATAAATCGATGACTGCACGATACGCGAGATGTATGTCTGTTCATCACGGTGCAACCTGTCGCCGAGCCACCCTGTAGCACGATTCGCGGGAGTCCGCGCGACAGGGAGCCTGTATAGTTGTATAGCCATCGCTAGCGGTGACAGTAGAAGGCGCCTGATCCCTCCGCCCGCCCCTTTGACCCCGCAGCCCGCCTTCGTAACGCGACCACCGAGTCGACACTTCACTTCACTCCCCCACCTCGTGGAATCGCGGCCCTGTACGTATCGTTCGCGGTCGGTCGGTGCACAGCCCTAGACTCTCTCACCCCACGCTCCGGCGTGTGCGATGGGTGGCAGCAATGCGAGAGAACAGCGGTCGTGATGCCGTCGTGGCGAACGGAGAAGCGAGTAGAAGAAGAAGAAGAAGAAGAGGAAGAAGATGTAGAAGAGGAAGAAGAAGAAGAGAAGGAGGAGAAGAGAAAACACCGAGAGAAGAGAGGAGAAAAGGCGAAGAGAAACGAAGAAAAGGGAAGAGAAGAGAGATGCGAGAGTAAAGAGGGGCGGGGGGCTGAGAGGGGGAGGGTGTCGGTGGTGAGATGTGTGGCTTGAAGGGAGAGGAATAGTGGGTGGTGGGAGGAGGGGGGAGTATTGGTGGCGGCTGGACTAGTAGGTGGGGGAGGGGGCACGAGCCGCGGGAAGGAACCGTGCCTCCCTGCCGTCCGCCCGCAGTGCGCGCTACGCGATATCACTGGCCGGTCATGTGTGCGTCACTCTCACGTTCACACTGGTACCGTTCGGAGTGCTTGGTTACCGCGCTGCCGCCGTTACCGTCAACCGAATAGTGTGTGCTCAGTATACACGGTGGGCGGCCGGAAGTTTGAAAAGTGTCGTCCCCCCCGGTGTGTACGGTTCGACGGATCCTGGACGTGGCGGCGAGGGGGAACAGGGAGAAATTCTGTGTTGGTGCGCGCGGGGATCATCGTCATCGTCATCGTCAACGGGGAGACGGCGGGCGGGCAGGTGGAGCGGCGGACTGTAAAAGGAGCGCGACCGAGGAAACGGAAAAAAAAAGAAAGAAAGCAACGGGAAAATAGTGGCGTTCCTACGGAAGGGGAACGGGAGGTCTCGCATCATCCCGACACCATACACACATACGGGTCAAGACGATTTTTCGGGGTTTCTGTCCTTCTCTACTCTCTTGTCCCACAAGCCCGAGAGACGTGGACGTAGGAGCAAGGAGTGGCTGTGGCCGTCTGGTGTGTCGGTGCTGCTGGCCGACTGTCGAAAGAAGAAAGGAGAAAGACAGAGAGATAGAGAGAAAGGGGGATCGTGCGCGCCTCATGGCCCTGTTGTTTGTTGGCCTGTCGTGATCACGAGGAGAGACAAGCTCTCCGAGTGTGACCGTGTTCGTTTTTTTTTTTTTTTTTGGTGATTCTTTTGGTGGAAACATAACGAAGTGGTGATCGGTGTTGCTCTTGGTTGTTCGTCTCTGCGGTTCAGTGCTACGTGGGGTTTTCTTTTTTGGGGGAGAGGCACGCTCGCCGGAGGATCGGGAATAGAGGAAAAGAGAACGACAGAGATAGAAGGGGGATAGAGACGGTAGATAGAAAGAGTGATAACGAGAGAGAGAGAGAGAGAGAGAGAGAGAAAAAGAGAACGTAGGAGAGAAAGGGGGATAGAGAGAAGGTGAAGCGGATAGATAGATAGAGGAGGAGAAAGGGTTATTGGAAGACCCGGCTGGCGATCCGAATTCGCGGATTCGACACGCCGCGGTTGCCGATCCATAATATGGCGTACAAGTTTCGCGAAGAGATCGTGGGAAAGAGGTTTCTCTCGGTGAGTGGTTTCACCAAGCTAAAGGTGAATAAGATCAGTGAGTGGGGGTGGCGTGCAGGGGTGATTCGTGCTGCCAGTCACAGGGATAACGGCTGTCATGATCTTCAGGTGAGTACCACCATATTAATTATAAAAAAGCGTTCGTCGTTGCTGCGTAACCGCGGACAACTGCATAGATCGGCGGGTTCTAGCTTCTACAACTTGTGTTGACGTAGAATGACTCCCTGTTCGATGCATGCGGCCTATCTGGATGTCGTACGCGCGACACGCCGTTTCTGTTTACATTACCTACCGACCTTTCGAATATTCGAAACCTTGCGGTTTTGTCGTCTACCAACTCGTTCCATAAGTAATCCCATTTCCATATGTAACTTTAATGCTTGACCTAGACTAGACTAGGCCTAACTAGATCCCCGAGTCACAGCAGGTGTTCTATGGCCTACCTGGTCACTTCGCGAGTACACCTCACTTTTTAATATGTTGCTCCGAAACAATTCGCATAGACAATTTTCTGTCTTTAGGTAGAATTGAATTCGATGTTAGTGATTTGTTTAATGACTACCGTGATCCAATATTTCTATGATGAAATTATGAATTTTGCTGATGGGAAGGGGGGTGGCGGTTTGCTACTTTGCTAGTATTCTAGAAGGACTAAATTTTCGGTTAGTTATCGAATCCTTTCTGAAAAGGTTTTCTTTCCTTAGCTTGTCGAAACCTCGAATCAGAAGACACGGTTACATAAACACCGTGTATTTTCGTGATGTTCGCGTTCGCTCTAAATGTATACAATTTACATCCAGTGCGCAAAGAACTGTCTCCGGTAGCATTAATATTAATATTCACTTGCGCCCGCGACGTATTCTTCATTGTTCAAATTTTTGGAGGAATTTCGTTGCTCATCATTTCTATGTTAATAGTTCGCTCGTCGATCGTAAATAATGCCTACCAAAGTTACAACTACGGAAAACCGACGAAACGAATAGAACCTCGAGATCGGCGCCAATTATAATACGTATGAAAATAATTCAGGGACCTTGAACGATACGATATCGACGTATACGAGATCAATTAAGAAGCTTTACGATTATCCGTTACTCGATTAAGATTGAAGACGAAAAAAGATCGAGTGACGCACTCCTGTAGAGCTTAACTGCGCCGAATAATTCGTAATCAAATATTTATTTCGAACCGGTATTATTGAAAAACGAAAAATATTTGTCCATGTTGTACGTCGGTGCACTCTTGTTGCTCTTTTTTATCGGCCCAATACGTGCTCGAAAATAACATGTCTCCGCGAGTCAAGACAGATCAAACAACGAAAATATTTCTCACCGTGTGGTGTCGTTTCGCCGCGCAAACCGGAAACAAATTATTTCTCCGCGACATATTGACGATACATACCATGCTGTACTCAAACGTTCGCATTTAAGTTACTCCATCCACAAGCGTTGTCCAATTTCATCGAACTTTTCTCTAGTCAGTTCGATATCGTGCGACATAGATTGTTTTTATGTATTAATCGCACAACACAGAGCTAGTCGTCGTCAGCAAAACAAGATTAAAATAGTCGTCTATCGTTGTAAAATCTAGCAGACCTGGTTTAGATACATTCAGGTGTTCGACTGTCCCAGGAACTTGAAATTCTTTATGCCCTCGTCAGTCATAGATTCTAGGGGTGTTTACTGTCTAACTTGGATGCGTTCGAATGCTACAACATACCCCCTGTACTCTGCCACCTGTTCGTGTATTGTCAGGCTCGAATACCGACAACGTGGTTGCTGCGGATACGGAATGTTGTTGCGTCATTTGTCACGCGTGTATTTGTCGGTGAACAGATTTTATCGACTCTTTACGATCCATTGAGGAGATGGAGAGAAGGAGAGAGAGACGTTGGTCGAACTTGATCGGTGATAAGCAAGGTTAAACGGCCGTCGTGGACACGCTGCCAAAACACAAAGTGGGGCAAAGCGGCTGAGTTTCAAGAAGCTAGACGAGGCAACCTAGCCCCCATCCCCTCTCCCATTTGCGTTCCCGACTTCTGTCAGATTATATAACCGATCGAGCGACATACCTGGGAGCTTCGTTTCTTGTATTTTTTTTTGCTCCTTTATCGCGACGTCTAGTCATAACTATTTCAGTTTTCGAGGACGCGCGTCGTTACGCCACTTGGGTATTTGTCAGTTGCACAGAGAACGCGGCCGGTGGCCGTGATTGTTGCCAGTCCAGATATGACTGGGTGGGAAATTAGCATATCAGTCATTTTCCTACCTGGTTTTGGTTGTTCGAGGAATGTTGCGACCATCTCGATTCGCTTCACTCTGCACATTCTGCCTGTTTAGGGAAGATATTGATCGGAAAATACGACCATTCGCGTGCAGTCTGTACTGGGAATCCTTAATTGTATTGTTTAGGTGAACGATTATTTTTAGACGTTCATAGATATCCAGAATGTCTCTTAACCACGTCAGATACTCCAGAATATATAGTGAGAGTCAAAAATGAATGTACACTTTGAAACTATGGGATTCATTCATATTTATTTCTCTCCATTTAGAGAACAAGTAGTTACAAATAGTACTCGAACACCAAGTGTTAATGATATACGGATAGTTGATTGAATAATTTAACTTTTAACACATTTGTAACCGGTAACATAGTTCTACGTCATCTTAAAATCTTTACGTGAATATCGGATTTTCAAAATCTGTAGCATTCATCACCAGTTTCTTTTTAGCAAGATAATTATTATCTTGATTTTAAATTTTGGTTAGGTTAGATACTCTCTTTATATAATAACTAGCTAAAGTTCAATGGTATAAAAATGTGAATTGTAATCCATTATACTTTTAAATAGCAGAACTCTGCGGTATTCGGCTATAAACTTGTGAAAATTGTACTCTGTATTCAGACAAGTGTGTCGTCTCAAAATGGCCGTCTGCGAATGTGTTAACATATTAATTTTGTTCAAAAAAATACGGGTAAATCAATGTAATTTGGGCCATTTAAACAGAACGCTCCGCTTAAAACAGACCACCTAAATATCTTCTCTGTCTGTGATCATACGAGAAATATGTTTTACGTAATTTAAATGGTTACAAGAGACGAATCAGTTGGTGGACAAAATGATATAAGTGAATTTACAATTTTTAGACTAAATTTTTATAAGTAAATAAAACATTTTTAGAGTTCAAGGCCACTCCAAGGTCATACTATTATACATGGATAAATGCATAATAATGTTAGCTATAACATACAACAGGAAAAATGATGTTCAACATACATGACACTTATAAAAAAATATTTCCCGCCATCCGATTCGTCTCTCGAAACCATTTAAATTACGTAAGAAATATTTCTCGTATGATCACAGTTTTCATCGGAACACCCTGCATATAATTTTAGCTAAACTACATACAATTGCAAACAATAGAGAACTTCTGGTCGATGTAGTAATAATAGGTTCGAACCTACTCGACCAGTGTTCGAGTATACTTGATTCGAGCCTCTTTCGTCTGGGTTCGAGTCAACTTAAAAGTATTGCTTTCCTTTCTCGAAGTATTTACGAAACGTTCGAAACTATCCAGTTAGATTCGAAGCTACTTGTAATATACTTTATCTCATCTTCACTCGAAACCATGCTCTCCTCGTTCTTCGTCGCAGCAACGGCAACGGTGTGCCCGATATGGTCAAAGGAGATCCCGTGTTTCGCATCTTTGTCTTTCCAGTTGTATTAATTTTTCCGTTATGCAACCGAGCTAAAGTTCCATCGCGGAGCTTTTGCAATTCGCGTGTCCATCATCTCCGACGCGTTCAATTGTTATCCAAGAAACGATAACGGATGGGAGCGTCGACGACCCTTACGCGTTAATGCTAATTATATGCTGAAATTTTACCACCATTATCTATAGCACGGCGGCATTCTATGTTTACTATTTTTTTTTTTTTGTTATTTCCTTCTCTTTCCTTTCTTCATCGTGGAATTTAGTACTCGCGTATGAATAATTCATATCGCGATGGTATCTGCGCGCAGTTAAAAGTACAAAGTTCTTCATTCAAGCGGTCTCGTTGTTTAACGCGACTCAGCTGAATCGTATCTTTTTTTCCACGCGAAGCATTTTATTTCGTACTTTGGGGAAGGTGGGCGGAGAGGGGAGTGGGGGGGACTGCTTGGCGAAAAAAATCGCTCAACACTCGAAATTCGTAACGGCGAAACGTTGAGCCTCCGCGGATAAGAATAATTGGCAATTATTTGCCGTCCAAGAGGCTATACGATTCGTCGGGTGCATGCATTTCGGCCGAGCCGGAAATTTTAATATTAATATCCATATTTATGATATTAAAACAGGAGCATTAATATTCGGGCTCGGCCGGGAAACTAGCCGCCGTTATACGTGGCGGTGGAAATTATACGACCGATAAAATTGTTTTGTTCACGGAATGATACATTAATTCCAGGTCCCACCTCCTCCCCCGGCGTTTGCAATCATTTAAATGTAATTCCATGATCGGGTATAATTTTACGATCGAAGGATTTTCTATACATTTTTCGCAAAATTTACGCTTAGATGTTTTACGCGTTTGCATTAACACAGGGACATTGTTATCGTTGTGTTTCTGCTGACGAAATATTATCAAGTATAATCGCTCGAAATTCAGTGTTACAAGCCTTTATTGATAATTCAACCGACAATCCGTGTATCCTAGATGATTTTCACAGATAATTCCAGTTGTCAAGTACATATATCGATATCAACATGTTGTTTCGCGATTCTCGAACTGTGGGTACATAAACGTCTACAGTCAGTTAAGAGAG
Organism: Dufourea novaeangliae; assembly: GCF_001272555.1. NCBI lineage: Eukaryota > Metazoa > Arthropoda > Insecta > Hymenoptera > Halictidae > Dufourea > Dufourea novaeangliae. The sequence goes on along the minus strand of NW_015373944.1, from coordinate 2,998,705 downwards.
TCATGTGAACAGAAGAAAAAATTGAAATGATCCACCGAAAGATCGTATGTGTCCAAACCAAACACGGTTTATGGACCCACACAGGTTTCTATTCTCGTGTAACGTCTCTGCGTCGTTCGCTGTTTTCCGTTTCTCACCTGTTTACCTAAACATTCTGGTACGTTCTACCTATCGTAACATTTCCCATTAGCATAAATTATGTGCATCGTATTCGTGCCTGTTAGCCGACCGACACGCGGAAAGTTCTCTTTACTTATTTTTCGCAACTGCAGCCACGAAAACGGCTGATTCACCGGCCGAGCCTTGACGACTTCTCGCGAACTCATTTCGCATTCATTCGTAACGGAGGCGTTACCTGGGCCCCTTGGTCACGATCCACGGTGTCCAAATCGTTCTGGACATTGTGCGTTAGCGACGTATAAGTTGTGCCATTCCGATCGCTCGCTGAATGGTCCGCGGAAGCCCGAGAATTCGCGGTGGCGCCAACGCATGGCGCGGAGGCACTGGAATGAATTTAGTTGACATCTGCTTACTGTTTGCCGCTCAGAGGTCATTCGCTGCCGCGGCCATTGAAGCGAGTGTCCCGAGGCCATTGAATCGGAGCCGCGGCGGTTTTGCGTTCGCTTTCACCTTTCTCGAAAACGATACGATTTCGCGCGGTCGGCCGAATAAAGAACGGCTCCCGTATGCTCTCGGGAACATTTAAGGTAAAAAACTCATTTACTGCCACCTACCGAATTACTATGATCCTGGACTGTTTTACTTAAAATAACAAATAAATATTGTGAAGTGATATATAAAGAAAATTCTGGGTGCAATTTAAGTGGTAATTTATACGATAGAAAGGGGAGCACTTAATTTCCTTTTTTCAGTAACTTTTGTAAAATGAGCAAACATTTTTGGTTGATTGGAAGAGTAAAAATGACGACTTTTTACCAGCGAAAGGGAAAACGAGGTGCTAAGGACAAGGCTATAATTGTAATATTTGAGCTGGTAACATAATAAAATGTAATGTTTTAGGTAATATAAAGATCATTGAAAATAGTGTCGATCATAATTCAACGACTCGTTGAGTTTTTTAGCTTAACATTTGGGTGACAGTGATTGGTACAAGCGTTTTAATAATTTTTGTATTACTGTCTTGTTAGTAATTGCTTACGAAAACAAAGCCTTACGCTTTGATGTCGCCAGTATGGTTTGCAGTGACGAGTAATCTAATGTAAAAAAGTGACATTGTTTAGGTATATGACGTGACAGTATTTGGTTAGGTGGTCGTAATTGGGATGACAGTAATTCGATCGAACACGTTCGGAGGAATTAAAATATTTTCAGTTTAAACTCGTTTATTTATTAAGTTTCGTATTTCAAGGTTCAATCTGACAATTTAGTCGAATTTGATCGAACACGTTCGGAGGAATTAAAACAGTTTCCGTTTAAACTCGTTTATTTATTAAGTTTCGTATTTCAAGGTTGAATCTGACAATATAGTCGTGATTCTTCAAAAGTAAAGATAAATAACATACTTTTATGGAATAAAATAAAAAGAAACACACATATATACACATATATATAAATTTGCTTTTAATATAAATATATAATATATATATTATACTTTTAATAAGACACTCGTTAATACAGTAATTCCTCGATGAATGCAGCACGAACAACGACGTTATTGACAAAACAAATTTATGAGGGGCCGAAAACTTTTCCGCCTCGCCACGAACGCTCCGAAGCGGATCCGAGTCCGCCGCACTCATCGGGACATTATTGTATGTGCAAGAAAACGTTGTCTTTTATTCTATAAAAAGTTTGTTTTGTAGAATTCGAACAAAAAAAATGTGAAATTTATTGGATAGCTTGAAAAGAAAAAAAAACATTTATCAATCATTTCTTATTACTTCTTAACAAAAACAAGCTCATCGGGCCACTAATTTGTCCTTAATTGGGTCACACACCCTAGTCCAAGAAATGATAATGTTATTAATTGTTCGATGACTATTCAAATATTCCGTTACGATGTGCTCCACTCCGTTTCCATCTCGATGTTGCTCAACGTCCAATGTCTCTTCGCACGATCAGGCGCACAAAGTTTGTCCCGGGTCCTCCTTCCGCAGTTACATCATCGAGTAATGGCTTCCCACGCGGCCCGGGATTTCGGGAATTTCTTTGTACGTACCAGCACAGCTGACCGGGGCATTCACGACGGGGCAATTTCCTGACGAGGAGAAGAACAGCCATCGGCAGGAAATTACGCGAAAGTGTTAGGTTCGTGGGCCCCCGTGGGTTCGCCAACCACAAATTTCGTGGCCCTGTAGTTGCCAATAATTTCGGGGGGTACACGTCGTTCACGGACCCACCCCACTCCCCCTCCCACCACCCCTTGTCTCTGTCGTTTCTGCTCTCCATGGAACGTGATTTCTCGACGATTCGTGGCGCGTCGATGCACTCTGTGCGAGCCCAGGTAACGGTGCTTCATCGCGGACACGGCAGGTGCACGAAAAAGGCGGCCTGTGATCCACCGTTCGGTGGGGATCCGAGTTGTCGTTTCGACCCATTTACTATTGACAGAACGTTGACACTCGTGGAACGGTCCTTGACGTCGTACGTAGCCCCCCCCCCCACACCTGTATCCCCGTGGGTCTTTGAAATTTTTAATCACGGTACAACGGAATGATTCGTCGCTGACAGAGTTGGGCACAATTTTATTCGATTCATACATAGTGAAAAGTAACAGTATCTAAGGGCATCGATTCCGGGCTTTAGACAGTTAAGATTAACACTTTGACTGCCACGTCACCCAAATATGGGTGACACGTACATTGAAAAGTGTCTGGATTATTTAAACACTGTTATAAAATGTTTGCATGAAATTAATATCACAGTATAATTTAAATTAAAATTTAAAACTCAAATATTTTCGATAATTTATGACTAAAAAAACGAAATAAAGTGTGTCTGGTTACGTACGGCCTTTTTCATTGTGGCAGTCAATGTGTTAAATAATTGTTTGCCGAATGTTGATTCATTCAAGAAGAAGTATTAGTTTGTTATAAAAATTGGAATTTCCACGTTTAAACGATTGAGCATGACAGAGTGCTTTTTTAAAAATCTTTTATTTGTTATTCGAAACTCTTTATTTAATTAATGAATTTGCCCATCTCTGAATATCTCTCATGAACATCGACTTCGCGCGTTAAGATATGCTTCTTGAAGAATAACTCCTCCGAAGGTCATTTGAAGGTTAACATAGATGGTTGAATTTGTCTTTTCATTAGATATAATGTTACACTAATCAAAACACGTTATCTCATCTAAAAAAACGACGACGACCTTGAAATATCGGAAAATATGACCTTGGGAAAAAGACTTCTGCCTCACAATAAATGTCCCACTGAAGCAAACATTTTTTCCCTTGCAGATTTTCTCGTATCGTTAAAAACAACGGAGATATTTCAGGTGAAAATCTTAGGTGACTCACCCTGCATGTACTGATTCCGTGACTTTTTTTAGATCGCAACAAGAATACTGAGTAGACTGTAGATTTTATGCATCTATAGCCAATAGGGCGTTGTGTAATACAATAGAGAAAGAACTTTCGTCAGATGAACAGTGTTTGCTACTTTATTTTGAACCTAATGAGATATTTAAGAAAAGAAAGAATTTCTTATCTTTGCTGTTGTCTTCAAAAATCATTTTAAAAATGTTATCTTGCATAAAAATCCGTAGTCTAATAATAAAATACATCTTTATCAATCATGAGCTCTGGTCCCATACTTTTGGCCGTTAGTGTAAGTACTCGCGTGTGCTCACTGTATGTACCTCTGCGAATAGAATTCGTGGCTGCCGCAAAATGTCTGAATCTACTGGGCCGGTGTTCCGAACGGTATCCATATTTTGCTTATGCAACTTTCGCTCGTAAGTACTGGGGCTCCCGCTGTGACCCCGAGATACATGATATTTCATCGCGATTACACGTTCTCCGCCATCTGTTCAGTCTCTGAACAATATTGATTCCTGATTGTCAATAATCTCCTGATGGTTGTTCAAAAATGTACTTTGCTTTCGACGATTATTCCGGTCCGTTCTGACCGACATCGTACTAATGCACATGAAAACTTAGACCCATTCACTTCATTTAGCTATTTGTATTTATACAGGGTGTAACAAAAATATTGGAGAACCCGAAAATGGGGGACTAGTAAGGTGATTTAAAACATGTTTTTCCTTAGTAAAAATGTTATACGAGGCTTTGTTAACGACATATTAATGAAAAACCTCGAGCAATCAGAGCGCGAGTCTGACGGCCGAACATTTTTGTTACACCCTGTAGAATTATCACGGTAGTCTTCATACGATGGTAACCCTTTATCTCCGTTTCATCGGGTCAAGGTTGCCACCGGGGTCTCCCAAGCCTTCGATTCGAAAATAAATACAAAAACGACTCGCGATCGAAAGAGTCCCTCGATTCCTTCAAAAACGAAACACCATTCGCCGGAACAATACACGCGTGTAAAGGTAAAAACGCGGAGAAACCACGCGCGACACACAGTTGTCCGCGCGATTACGTTCTCGTCGGTGAAAAAAAAGAAAAAAGACGAAGCTAGGAGGCCGAGGTCTTTCGTGATTTATGCTCCATTTGCTAAGAGGTATCCGAAGGAAAACCCGGAGAATCCTGGCTGTGGAAAGACCGAGATTTCCTTCGTCCTCCTTCGACTCCTTCCACCTACCCCCTCCCCTCTCCCCATCACTTCTATACAGAAAGGATTCCATTCACCTTAAGGTGCAATAAAACGGGGAACAGAAACGCGTCGTTTCTTCGCTCCGCGACGAAATAGCGTCGCGACGACGTTGATCCGCTCTTGCGCGCGTGGAAAAATGAAAAGCCTCACGAGCTCTTTCCACGAACGAAAATCGACGTTCTTATCGCGATGATAGCTGAAAATTAGGCTGCTATGACGGATCTGAATCTACGAAGAATAAGACCACGGATTGTTTCTTTTCGTAGAGGAAGGGGGGGGGGGTGTTATGAAGGGGTAGCGAGGTAACATAGGATACCTTACCTAAACGATGAGTGAAAGATGCTAGACATGTGACGAATAAACCAATAGGAAGCTGCTATGTTATAGCTAGACTGCAGATTTTTTTATGCAAAATAAAAGTTTCTATAGTATTTTATAAAGACAGGAGCAATTGTAGAAATTTATTTTCCCTTTTAAGTATCTTATTAGGTTCACAAGAAAATAGAGAACTCGTTGGATCCGATGAAAGTTTTCCGCAAGAAATCCGCAGTCTAGTTATAACAATAAAGATTTAATTGAGAGGTACAATTATCACTTTGTTTGTATTATTCCTTAGCTTCCCCGCCATTCCGCCTCTTCCCCTAGCGTCGTCGAGTCTCTGAGTGTTTTCAAACTTGAAAACCGTGAAAGATTGAGAGATTTCCTCATCGTTGACATCCCAGGTTCCTGTAGGTGCTACCCTGTCGATTTAGCTTTCGACCAGGAAGTGCATTCTGGCTTCTTTGTTCCTCCTTTGGCGGGCCTCGAAATAAAATCTCTGTCATTAGTGTCGTATCTACCTGGGGCTGACTCATGTATTACTTTTGCCCCAACCCCTAATTGTAACACCGTATTTAAATTGAAAAACACGTCAACAGATAGAGAAGATGCTTTTAAATGATATTTTTATTTAGTCTCTAGATAGACATAAATATAAATATAATGGTAAATATAAAAATAAACGTAAATTTTGCACCAACGAAATGAATTGTTATTCTTTAGCTCAGATGGGTCTTTATCCAACTGGATATTATTATAGAGGGTACTATCATTCATTTTTTTTTTCTCGTGTACGATAGTAAAGAAGCGTTGGAGTCGTAATGTTTTTTTTTTCGTCGGTGTCTCTTGAGGAAGCCATACGTCGGGGTTAAGCGCAATACGAACCGAATGAATCCTCTTGATATTATCGTACGCTGGAGAACCATTGTTTCTACACAACGTCTTCGGCCGTGCGAGGCCACCAATTCCATACAGTCATCGTCCAAAGGCCGTCCGAATCGATCGACAATGGGTCTCTCGCGGGGACGGCGACTCGAAGATTCCAAAGTATAAGTGATTTATTGCTCCCGCGGCCACGGCGACGGAGCCGAAATTACCACTAGATTCGACTCGGCAAGAAGGGTAACGGATTTCGCCACTTAACCGAATGAAGCGGTTAACCGACTAAAACGGCTTCCTGCCTAAAACGGTTAATTGGCCAAAATAGTTAAGTAACGCAACTATAATGCCCGGTTAAACGGGATAGTGTTATTGGTTGTTCCAACGGAGAAGCAGATACTCCGTCGACCACATTCCGGGCCGTTAATAAAATTTCACGTTACCATTTTTTCCGCTGACGCGCGTCGTTAATTGATCATCGACGTTTTATTATACACTCGTCGACTGGGATCACGGCATTCCTGTGGAGATTTCTCGTTAAGAAAAATGACGGTGTGCAAACAAACACGCGTCCACGCCATGGATTCTTGTTGGCAAGCAAACATTCGAGTTCTTTTTCGTTCACGGGAAATGGGGCTCGAAAATGCTCCACGGTCGGAATCGCACAGGATCGAATTGGGCTGTAGTGAATAAACTGCTACCGTCAAGGTATCGATACTTTTACTCATAACTTGTATCGAAAAAAAAATATCGATATCTACTTAGTATCGCTTCAAAATTATTGGTACCTACTTATATCGAAGGAAAATAAATACAAAGTTCTTTTTTATTCAGATAATATATTCTTACCAGTGTTGAGCAGAATTTATTGGAATAATACATAGTGAAAAGCTGCGGTATTGAGGTTTGCGGTTGATGAGATTACATAATTGTTTGCCAAATGTTGACTGATTCAGGAAGGAGTATTATTTTGCTATGAGAATTGGAATTTCCACGTTTAAACGATTAAAAATGTGTAACTAAATGAAGTACTTCTTTATCTGTTATTCGTTACTCGAAACTCTTTATCTACATAATGAATTTGGCCATCTCTGATTTCAACGATGATATATTTTATTAATGAACATTTATTAACGAAGACATACATTTTCAACGATTTACGATTTTAAAAACAAAATAAAGTGTGTCTGGCTACGTACAGTCTGTTTCACTGTGGCAGTCGACGCGTTAATATTTTTGCCCCCCCCCCCCGACTCTTAACCTGGCTACGCCCATGGTACGATACCTTCATTTTACCCTAACTACCACTTCATCCCTATTCCCCTTATTGTCCTTTCTTCGGCCCTCGGTCCTCGTTGTATCCGCTGGAAAACTTTCTCCCTCCGTTTCGTTATCACTCGACGTGTCCACGGCTGGGATATCCGGACAGATTAATCATCCCTGGCGTGTCAGGCCAATTTGACACACACGTTATCCAATTCCACGTGACTCGACGAAGCCCCGCGACGTCACCGGGATTACGTCACAAGGCTCGACGTTCCGCGTCCCGAGATAAACCGATCCGTGATCCCCGGTAATCGATGCCCGATAAAAAACAAAAAAAGAAGAAAACCCTACTGAAAATCGTGGGGGCCAAGGAGGCTCTCCTCGCAGACGATTCGCTGAGAATATGACGCGCGTAACCGAGACCTTTGAGCAATGGCGAGCTCGCGATAATAGTGGCTGGAAGATAAGCGAAAGCCTGCTGGCCTGATGACAGATTTTTTGTAACACGTGTTGCCCTCCGCGGTCGCCTAACGTTTCCGACACCTTCCGTCTTACGTAGCCGGAAACGTCGCGACGAGAGGAAGGTTGACTGGGAATTAACGAACGTGAAAGTGCTTTTAAAAATAGTAAATTCCTGTTTCATTACGATGTAACGTTCACACAGGGTGTAACAAAAGTGTTGGAGAACCCTGAAATAGGTGACTCGTGAGGTGATTTGGAACAAGTTTTTCCTTAGCGATAATGTTATCCGAGGCTTTGTGAATGAAATATTAACGAAAAACGCCGATCAATCACCGGATTTTCCGAATGAAATCATTTATTTGGGAACTTTATTTTCAATATTGTTATTTGGAAATAAAAATATTATCGATTCATTTGATGTAATAGCAATTTCAAATAATGAATTATTTTGTTATTTTTGTATTTCGAATTTGGCAAAAGAAATAATACTTAAAATAATATGCTATAAATCAAATATATTTATACGAATTTGCTTTGAGCAGAACCATTTTTCCTTGGGCTCATCTAATACTGCCACAAAAGAAAATAATCGTTCCACTGGTGTGAAAGATGGACGAGGGATGTTAGTCTCCAGAAATGTGTCGCTAAACCAAACTCAGACTTAATGACCTAATATAATTTCGAAGAATATTTCATAATTATTTCTAAGAGTTATTTCAAATGTTCAGAAAATTAAATAACATATTATTTGAAATAATATTTCAAATAATGTTATTTCAGACGTGATCACAGGCATGGAAATACTTATGAAATAAAATAACCTGTTACTTGAAATAATATTTCAAATAATCCATTTCAGAAGTCCCTAGGTCTCCGACTATGGACGTAGCTAGGTTATCAGTCAGGGGAGAGGGGAGGAGGCAACAATATTAACACATCAACTGCCACAGTGAAAAAGGCTGTACTTAGCCAGACACACTTTATTTTGTTTTTAAAGTCATAAATCGTTGAAAATGTATGCATTTTGTTAATAGAGACTGTTGGTCGTGTTTCAAATTATACAGCAATATTAAATATTACGTAAAGACTTTGTAACTCTGGGAAATGAAAGGGGGGGGGGCAAAATCCAATTTTTTTCTTGTAGGGTGGAGAAAAACCCACTTCTTTCCTTCCAGGGGGGGGGGAGTGCCCTGGCTACGCCCATGTCTCTGACCACTATATTTTACAATCTTCAGCAACATTTGTTACACCGATATGTATACATTAAATGTGCTACACCAGCAACAAGCTACTATCTACTTAAAAAAAAATTTATTTTGGCCAGCTTTTCGGGCAAAAGGACCACTGTACGTCGCAACAGATTCCGCGGGAGTCGCGATCGAAACACGCGGTGGTGGATCGTCGGACGCGCGGTGAGGGGTTCGACGACCTCGATCGAATGTCGGAACCGCGCGCGAAATCCAGCGTCACGTTTCGCGAGCTGCAGAAGGAGGAGGAGGAGAGGGTATCAATTTCGTTGTGCAAATATCCCCGGCCCCGTAATGACTGACGCCGTGAACCGATGGCGGGGGGTTATTTCGAGGGGCCCTATCATTATCGGGAGCATTCTAATATTAAAATCCGGGTGCAACGGCCGCGATACGGGCTAGAACAGCCATACTCAACGTGCGGCCCACCAAGCTTTTATGTGCGGCCCGAAATCTTCACGCTCTTTATGACTTTTCCAACCGTAACAAAAGCTAAATCAGATGGTATTAACACTTTTCAAGAAAACTATACGATAATTTCAAATTATTCAGCTACTTTATCCAAGAAGTATTTTTTTTTATTCAGCATTTGAAGCATTATTCCAAGCTTATTTAGCTATATAGTAGTGTTTACAGTTTAATACATATTTCCACCAATATGAAGCAATTACATTTCTCGAAGAAGGTACATAGGTAGTAACAAAAGCTAAACCAGATGGTTTTAACACTTTTCAAGAAAACTATACGATAATTTCAAATTATTCAGCTACTTTATCCAAGAATTATTTTTTTTTATTCAGCATTTGAAGCATTATTCCAAGCTTATTTAGCTATATGGTAGTGTTTACAGTTTAATACATATTTCCACCAATATGAAGCAATTACATTTCTCGAAGAAGGTACATAGGTAGTAACAAAAGCTAAACCAGATGGTTTTAACACTTTTCAAGAAAACTATACGATAATTTCAAATTATTCAGCTATTTTATCCACGGAGTATTTTTTTTTATTTAGCATTTGAAACATTATTCCAAGCTTGTTTAGCTATACAGTAGTGTTTACAGTTTAATACATGTTTCTATCAATATGAAGCAATTACATTTCTCGAAGAAGGTACATAGGTAGTAACAAAAGCTAAACCAGATGGTTTTAACACTTTTCAAGAAAACTATACGATAATTTCAAATTATTCAGCTATTTTATCCAAGGAGTATTTTTTTTTATTTAGCATTTGAAGCATTATTCCAAGCTTGTTTAGCTATACAGTAGTGTTTACAGTTTAATATATATTTCTACCAATATGAAGCAATTAAATTTCTCGAAGAAGGTCCATATGTATTTACATGCGAAATAGCATGGTATAAATGAAAAGAATTTTTTTGTATTTAAACATTAAATATTTTAATTCAAAGAATATGTACCGCGAAATGCGTACGCACAAATCGTTCAAACTTAGGTTTCCAAGAATTTAACAAATTTTGTTCGTTTCGACTCGTTGTTCTTTAATGTCCAAGGATTACATTGAGATACATAGTTGAAAATGTCAGAATCCGAAATTGAAATTTTTCTCCATGTCGTAGTTTTAACACACTTCATCCTACTGTGCGGCGGTTGTGATGCACGGCTATGCAGGATCGCTGGTTTAACCCTTTCGTCTCGATCCTGGCGAAGCCAGTGGGCTGTTTTGTTCGCTCGCGGATAGAAACATTCGCGTCGGTCCGTTTGCCAACTGATATCGTGTGTTATGCAAGCGTGATCACCCACGCGACTACGCCGGACACGCTCGCGCCATGACTTTCTATCGCGCGAAAACCGCAGACAGGAAAATCCCTCTGTTCGGTCGTGGAAGCGTTGGATTAATTCACATGAATCGACGAATATTCGCTGAATCATCTTATCGTTCCACTGTGTACATCATCGTTTCGTGGAAATTATCAGATAGTCAGTGTTCCGAAACGACAAATCGAGCAAGACACCAAAACAGTGGTCGATGACCGATGAGGGAAATTGAATTCGGATGAGAAAAGTGAATTAAGAGTAGGGTAAATTCAGGAGAGATGCCACCCTTTTTGGTTTAGAGCCAATAATTTTTTGTGCTAAATAAAAGTTAAAGGAAAGGTGTCTAAAACGATCCTTTTAAGGCGTAATTTATATAAAAAATACAAATACTCATTATTTAAATAAAAGTAAAGTAGTTTTTGTAAGTTAGTCTATCTATCTTACCATTGGCTTAAATAAAATTTAGCTACGTGATCAATTATATTTTTTATTCACATTTCTTTGAAGGCATACTTTAGGATCATTTTGTAATGTATGTGTATAAAAAGATCCCCGGCGATCATTTTATACCTATTGATAGTAACTACGACGAACATTAAAAAGCATTTCAGTTCTTACATTTTATTTAAATAAAAACAGCTTTGATGCGTTGTTTTTCTTTCATACTGACTGGGCATTGTTGTAACCACAGATGGGCAAATTCATTATCTAGATAAAAAGTTTCGAATAACGAATAAAAAATTCAAAAGTCATTTCTAATTGTTTAAACGTGAAAATTTCAATTTTTATAATCAAATAATACTTCTTTATGAATGAATCGACATTTGTCGAACAATTATTTAATCTCATTAACTGTTTAAAGCTCAGAACGATATCCTTAGATACTGCTGCTTTTCACTGTGTATTATTCGAATAAAATTCTGCCCAACTGTGGTTGTAACTAAAACAAAACACAATAATATAGCATATGGGTAAAATGATTCCTGGGATTATTTTATCCTACTAGAGAGGGATCATATGACCCCAAACATCCAACTCACATTCAGTGGTTGAATATAACATTAACTTATTACATGCGGTAACAAAACATTAATTAACTTATTATTGAATTGCGGTTAAATCCGCGCAATAAGCAGCTGTCATATTAAACCGTTTATGGCAAGAGTTACACAACATTGAAAAAGACCTTATCTTAGATAAATTGCAGTAATTCTATATTTTTCTTGTGGACAACACACAGAGCACTAATATTCACATGGCACTTCGAGCAACGACTAGTGATGTGCAGGGAGAACTATTGTAGAACGACATTACGATATAGCACCTCTATTAACTACAGAGTAGCCAGGAATCATTTTACCTCGAGGGATCGTTTTAGACACCTTTCCCCTAGATGCCTTTGAGCTGTTGAATAAGAGGGAAAATTAAAAACTTGGTCTGTATATGCGGAATTATCGTTTATTAAGAGTTCAACGTATGAATCTTATTATGTTATTTCCTGAGTAATTTCGAACAATTGATCGATATATCTGTCAACAGAAGAAAATGGCTGCCATTTAAAAGAGTTTTTCTCGAAATGCAGTTTTCAAAATTGGTACCAGAAATATTTAAAAAACTACCGAACCGATTTGGATCAAACTGTGTGGTAATATTCTTAAGATTAAAATCTAGTACTTGACGAAACGAATTTTTGATTCGTGCATTTTTTCTCTTTTTAGTAACAAAAGAAGTTAAAAATTTACGTCGGAAACTACAAATTTAAGTTCAAACAGCCGCCATTTTATAAAATATTGATATTGATAATGAAGATTTTCTTTAGTACAGGGTGAGTCAATAAGAAGTATTCTATAAAATACAGTAAATCCTGTATGAGTGTTCGAAGGCTTCTCCGCACTGACAATGAGAGGTACTCAGCTGTAACATTGTCTTTTTAATCAGGTTTAGCACAGTCATAGCTTGGAAATTTTATGGCCATTAATTTACAAAATATTTAATGTTCAATGCCGAGGAGCCGTCGAACACTCATCAAGGATTTACTGTAATATCGGTTTTAATTTTGAACGCAACGTATGTAATTATCTTTTTCCAATCGGGAGACATTACAAGTCAATCTTCGGAATTTAGCCTATTCATGTACGCGGAAAAACGTCGAAGTGAAAATTTCAAGCACCCGGGACACAGTACCTCCGGATTTCCTGTCCGCGCGGTATGGCAGGGTGGAGTGAAATTCCGCGATGAAAAATAGCGCGGGCTCTTTCATCCGGGGTGAACTGTAACGCGCGACGGACAATGGCCCCAGTCACATTTTGCTCGTTTTCGTCCGCGAAACAGTCCTGTTCCCCTATAGTTTCGAGGGTGCTCTCTCGCCTCATCCCTTCGGGGACAAAGCTACGGAGTCGAACAATTCCGTGCGATCCGTCACATTCTGTGACGCGTTTTAATGAACTTTTCAGACAATTCTAGCTCGCGTGCGACCACGGGATTATTGAATTCGACGTTATCATCCACGAGCTATCCGCGATCAGTTGGAACCCGTAGCCAGATTTTGAGCTTGTTGGATCAGGAGAGGGTCGAGTCAGCGTTAAAGGGGTTAGACACCTTTGAGCGGTTAAATAAGAGGGCAAATTAAAAAATTTGTTTGAATATGCAGAATTATTTTTTATTAAAAATTCAATATATACGTCTTATTATGTGTTATTTCCTTAGTAATTTAGGAAAGATTCAGCTATGTATCTATGAACAAAAGAAAATGGCTGCCATTTAATTATAATCCGTTTCTCCAAACACCATCTGCGATACCAGATATATCTCTTCGAACTTAAACTTGTAGTTTGCGATGTAAATTTTCAACCTGTTTTTATTTAAAAAAAAGAAGAAAAACATGAAATAAAAATTTGCTTCGTCAACTACTAGATTTTAGTTTGAAGAATATTATCATAAAGTTTGATCTAAATTGGTTTCGTGGTCTTTTAAATATTTCTGGTGCCGATTTTGAAAACTGTATTTCGTGTAAAACGTCTTTAATTGGCAGCCACTTTCTTCTGTTGATAGATATAAATCTTAATTTTTCAAAAATTACTAAGGAAATAACATGGAATTTGATGTATATGTTGAATTTTTAATAAACAATAATTCTGTATATACAAAAAAATTTTCAAATTTTCCCTCTTATTTAACAGCTTAAAGGTACGTAATCCCTTAATCCTTCGTTCTGTGTTCGTTATTTCCGAAATGTTTGAACTCGCACGCGTTTTATTACCTCGTAGTTGGTATGTTTATGTGTCTTTTTAGGTACACGTGTTGCTTGTTATCGCAACATTGATAAGGAGCTGTTAAAATAGCTTGATAAAAATAGATATAACTTTAATCCTCCCATACCATTGAATACACAAACACACTGTCGACAAGTTTACAAGCAAGTTTCTAGGATTTACTGTTACAATTAGACTGCGAATTACACAGAAATTTAGTTCTTTCGAGACGAACGATTTCAGCGATACCTTCGTTTAACACTTTGCTGGCAGAAGAGTTTACCTTACATAAAATCGTACGCTCAGACCGGGCTATATTAATAACATTCACAAAACACAAAATTTATTTAATTTAACTTAATATAGTTTAATTTAATTTAACGTAATTTAATTTAACTTAATGTAATTTAATTTAATTTAATTAAATTTATTTAACGAGGAAAACCTTTTGGTACAAAAAATAGTGGTAATTAACAAAATTAGTTAGAAAAAGCAATAAATTAGTTACAAATACAAATAAATACAAAGAATACAGATTGTATAAAATAAGGATTGATGTGCTTATTTGAGAGTGTTTGGTAATTTGAGTCTAACATCTGGTGGAGGATTGTGATGGAATGGAAATAACAGACGAAATCGAGACGAATGTTTTCCGTTTTTCCTGTTAATCGAGGAAAAACAAACAAAGTAAAGAGATCGTGGGGAATTTTGCATATAGGAAATGCGATTTTTCTATATTTTTTCTAGTTTCTATTTTAGAAAGACGTACTACTACGTCATCCGGCATTCAAAGTGTTAACACACGAAATCGAGACGAATGTTTTCCGTTTTTCCTGTCAATCGTGGAAACAAACAAAGTAAAGTGTTCGTGGGGAATTTCGCCTATATAGGAAATGCGATTTTTCTATATTTTTTCTAGTCTGTATTTCAGAAAGACGTACTACTACGTCATCCGAGATTCAAAGTGTTAACACACTAAATCGAGACGAATGTTTTCCGTTTTTCTTGTTAATCGTGGAAACAACCAAGGTAAAGGGTTCGTGGGGAATTTTGCATATAGGAAATGCGATTTTTCTATATTTTTTCTAGTCTGTATTTCAGAAAGACGTACTACTACGTCATCCGAGATTCAAAGTGTTAACACACGAAATCGAGACGAATGTTTTCCGTTTTTCCTCTAATCGTGGAAACAACCAAAGTAAAGGGTTCGTGGGGAATTTTGCATATAGGAAATGCGAATTTTCTATATTTTTTCTAGTCTGTATTTCAGAAAGACGTACTACTACGTCATCCGAGATTCAAAGTGTTAACACACGAAATCGAGACGAATGTTTTCCGTTTTTCCTGTTAATCGTGGAAACAAACAAGGGAATGGGTTCGTGGGGATTCGATGCTGTTACTGGCGATCCCGTTTAGAAGTCGCGGTAGACTCTGCGCTCCGTCACACAGCATCAGCCCACCTATTCAACGCCGACTCGTTGTAAACAATGACTTCGTGTCCGACCCAGATTCTAAGCCCACGTAGAAAGCGGACTTGCTTGCATAATCCAAACTCCGCGTGTATACGTACGTATGCAGGATGCAGGCCTCTGCGTTCGTGGATCGTGTGTCGGGGCCTCACGACGAGTCTTGCACCTGTACAGAACTTCCAGACGGCGTGACTCTTCCAAAACTTTATCTATGACCCTTCTTCCCCCTGCACAAGGATCACTTTGCTCTGTCGTAGTTTCGACTTCCTGCTTCTTCTGTTCTACAACATGTCGTGTGATTCATTCCACTTAACGTTCGTCGCTGTCGTATCGTCCGAGCACTATCCAAATAAACTCTGTCTATTTCGTTTTTTCTTTACGAAACACTTAGATAATGTAATTTCAAACAATTGAGAAACGTTTCTTATACGCTTCTTAAGACATTACCACAGCTTTTTTAAAAACTCTTCAAACGTTCCCAAAAAGTGTAGAGAATGTTACTTTTGCACACTCGGAAAACGTTCTGAGAATGTTGACACAGGACGTCCTCAGAACGTTCCACGTTATAAATAGGACATTTAAAGATCTTAACGAAAATATAGGGGGATATGTGGACTTTTTCGGGACATCCTCCGAATGTACCGAACGTCCTAAATATACGTTCTCCGGACGTAAATATGACGCTTTTGTGCTATTTGGGGATCCTTTTCAACGAAGGGTTCGTGAGACGATAGCAACCAGGGATTTCTACCGAAACGAAAAATACCGATATTATACCGGTATTTTCGGTTGTACCTTCACCCTATAAAACCCTATACAAGCCCAACCCTTATAGAAACTAAAAAAATACCGGTATTTATTTCGGTTTTCGGTAATATATCGGTTTTGGCATAGCTTTGATGGCATAATACCGATATCAAAATCATACCGATTTAAGTCCCTAAATAACAACTATCCCGAACCATCGCCGAGGCGCAATGTAGAGCAGAGTGGAATCTTCTAGACTCCAGAGTCTCGAATCTAGAGAAAGAAGCGACTCGGTTGGCGATCCCCTCGCGCGCCTCGTTCTATCGGTATCCTCTAGCAGGGAAGAAACCGTTCCCGTTAGCTCACACCACTTTCACCCGGATCATCACGACCCAGATGATCGTGTCCCTCTAACGGGTCACCTTTTTCTCCGGCTCGATGCACGAATCTCTGCATAATATCCAACAACATCAGACACCTCTCGTATTGTCATCCACCTGGGCGACAATCGGTCGAGAAAACTTCCAGTCAAGTTTCTGGTCGTGTGTACGCTCACGGTATCCAGCCACGTTCCCTGGCCAGAAACCGAAGAAAAGAGAGGAAGATGGCCTGGTGAATCGAGAGAAAGACGGGGAAACAGGGAGGAAAAGAGAAGGAACGGTCGGGAGAACAGGTTCCCCGGCAGACCAGGCGACTAACCGCCATGGACCCAGGTCACTCACCCAGATTCTACAAACAGCCAAACACTGTACGGACCTCTCCCTGCCTTTGCGTTTCTCCTTTCGTTCTCTGCTCTCCTCCCTCTACCCCCTTTGAACCATCTCTTCGCGAACATTCTGACGTACGAGGTCAGACTCGCCTTTGGGGTCTTTGCTGTGACCCTGGAGAGGCCAGACACGGGTCGAGGGAAGAAACGCTGAGAATTTGGCCGCTGGACTGATTTCGTTGGCCTGATACCTGGGTCTTGGGACTCGGGCGTACGGTCTTGGGCCTTGTAAGACCGCTAAGCAGTCAATCTTTTATCATTGCTGATCTTGGTTCATGCGATTTCCATTTGGTAAACGATGCTTTTCGTCCAGGCAGTGGTGCCACTTTTGCTTTCTTAAAGGCTGTAGTGAAGGCGTTAAAATTCTGTTAAATTTCGTAGACTAGGAAAATCTGTAAGTTGAATTTTTTTATGAGTGTAAGTCACAGGGTCAAAAGCCATGGGCGTAGTCAAGGGGGGACAGTACACAAAAGTGACTTTTGCCCCACCCTAAAAGAAAAAAAATTGGATATTGCCTTCCCCGTTCCTTTCCAAATTTATAAAATTTTTGGGTAATATTTAATATTACTGTATAATTTGAAACACGACCAACAGCCTCTATTAACAAAACGCATACATTTTTAACGATTTATGACTTTAGAAACAAAATAAAGTGTGTCTGGTTACGTACAATCTTTTTTACTGTGGCAGCCGACGTTTCAATTCTCATCGCAAAATCTCTGATTCCTTGTTTTCTTTCAACAAATTCTCTTATTATAATATATACTGTTACTACAAATACTGTTACAGAATTAAACTATTGTTTGATTGAATTAATGATGTAATATTAATAAATATCTTCGAAATATGTATAAACAATAATCCGTAAGATTTGCAAATTAGAACACACAAGCTTAAAATAAATATCCGAATAAAATAAAAGAATACAAACATGTCAGCACTAGCGGTCGTTACAACTGGAAGATTTTTGGAGATAGTTTTTGATGCACACCCAAAAAATCCGTAGATCCGTAGGCAAGATAGGAAATCCATCGATCTATGGAAAAGGCCCATTTCCCCTTTTGTGGCCGCAAAAGAAGGTGATACTTTTTTCTTAAGGAAGCAAAGAAGTTGTGGTAAAAAAAACCTCCTGGCCTTTATTTATTATACATTCAGGTGAATAAAATAAATTTTTCGTGCCACCTATAATTTACCACGTTGCACAAATATTGAAATGAAAAATTCTTTTATTTACCCGAATATATATACATATACATAATACGTAAAGGCCGGGAAGTTTTATTTATCATATCTTCTTTGCATTCTTTTAAAAAAATGTCTAAATACCACGTTTTCACGGACCGGTAAAGAGGAAAGGGGTCTTAATTGTCACTTTTCTGCGATCGTTTCTTCTCCAGCGCATGTACCCGTCATAGTTTCAAAGAGTTTCAAGACATTCCTCGGAAGCGTTGTATTCTCTTACGTAATCCCAGACTGAGTCGTTTTTTTCCTAATTGCAAATAATGCGGTGATCGCGTGCGTGCACTCCTCGATCGAACGGTGAGAAAGAGATGAACGAAGAGGAGTTTCTCCGCAAGGTTGTGCCAGGGGAGATATACAGGGTGTACCAAGTAAAGCGTTACAAGCTGTTTTTTCCGAAACTACTACAGATATCGAAGTGTGGTTTCATTTAAATTAAACGGTGCAACGGGGCTACCATTTTGAGTGGAACTAATTTGGGTAGAGGTTTTTAGGAAGGGTGAGGGGGCACTCAACCCCTCTTTTTTAAATGAAAGGGGCTATTACTTGTTCTTTATTTGGATAGCTGTTATCAAATGTCACATTTGTGTGAATCATTTTTTTATATTCCGCGAAGTTAAAGAATTATAGCAAACAATACTTTCCTCGGGAGGAACTTCAAAGAGCAACGAATGAGATTAAAATGAACGTAGTACGGTTGAAATTTATTTTATTAAATGTTTAAAATAGTGCCCATTACTTTTTAAAAATTGACTTACTGTTTTTATCATATTATTCCGAACAGTTGACAACATCGTTGAAGTGATAGATTTATATGTGTTTTGTATCCTTCTCTTCATATCTTTTTTGAAACAAAAAAATGTTTCAAACAAATATTATAATATTTGATAACAGCTATTCAATACAAAAAGAGGGGGTCGGTGCCCCCTCCCTTTTTTAGAAACTCCTACCCAAATTTGATGCACTCAAAATGGTAGCCTCGGTGCACCGTGTAATTTAAAAGAAATCTCACTTCGATATCTGTAGTAATTTTGGAAAAAAACAGTTTGTAACACGTTACTTGCGACACCCTACATACGTACCTCGTCTTCGTTTGTCTTCATGCAGCCTGAAATTTCGCGCTCACATCCACGATAATCTTCGCCATAATATATTTTTATTTATTCCACAGACAGACATAAACATAAATATAAACATGATATAACAGAAAGAAATTCAACGGATTTTACGGAATTGAAATCAGAAGGTACATAATTTAAAGAGATAATACAAACTTACTTTTTGGTATATTATTCCAATAGGATAGTCGTATTAGGAAAACCGTTTACCGTCGTGTGTTAGCAAGAACTATAGTGAAAGACAGATGGAATTGGGTTCTATAAAGAACGAAGTAGACAATTGTTGGTCGATTAGCAGTTGTTTTATAGCAGTTATTAAATAGGGGAGAGTTGCCTATATTGAACCTGCTCCTAGATTCGAACATTCGTGTATCTCTATAAAGAAATATATTTGCAGTGTTTCCGTTGGCCATATTGATTTAAGGAGCGGAAATAAAATGTGCGAGAACAGTGAGACAGGTAATGAATTTGTTTGTCGTTTCACGTCGTCGAGATATAGAAATACGTTGTGCGTGATCATTATTTTTCGTGCTATGTCAAGTGAATTTCATTTTACATCTTGCAAGTACCATAATTTTAAATAATACTAGTATAAAGTGTACTGTCTTAGCTACAATTTCATATTCATACTTTCCCATTTTCGTTTAACTATAACAATGAAATCATATTCTTCTGGTGCAACCTACAAGTTGCCTAATATTAAATAGTTCAAAGTATACTAAAAACATTTTTTTCTGTTAAATTTTTCTTTTTATTTAGATTCAAAATGGCAACAATACGAAAATATGGAAAATGTGAAACCCACTGATAAAACGTACTAATGCACCACGTGCACCGTACGATACTTTTTTCTTATTGTTTCTATTTTTTTCAATATCCTGAACGCTTTTTTTTAAATTGTAGATTTAATTTTATTGGTTTTTAGGACCGGTCCAATGTAGGAAACCGGTGGTCCAAATTAGGAAACCAGTTGCCTGGAATGGATCGAAGTCATTAGTTTAGTTTTTTAAAGATATTACTCTTATCACACATTTTTTCAATACGACCAATACACCATACAATCTACGTATAATGCTTGTCTTTTTTACCATTTCTCTTTGCATCCTGCGATGTTCTATGGTTGTATAAGGGAAAAAAATAAAAAAGTGGTCCAAAATAGGCAACTCTCCCCTACATTCGTCCCGTGGTACGTTTGTCCTGAGTATCCCCTACTCTGATGGTTTAATTCCAACGGACAGGAAATCGGTTCATCTTCCCGCGCGTATTCGTTGCAACCACGAGTCCATCGGAAATTTCTTCTGCCGTCGTGCCGAGAGGGAATGACGTTTGATCGATTCCATCGTGACATTTGGCCGCGGCTCGAGACCTTTACTATCGTTCCACGACCTGGCCTGTGCACATCGACCGAGAACGCGAGAGGGTAACGCGCGCGTACACACCCAGCTAGTCGCACAGTGTTTCACTTAATGTTAATTAGCCAGACAAAAGTCATTCAGTGACGCATAATTGTTCGCTGAATATCGTAATTTGTTCGACAGGATATTACATTGCATACTCCTTGTCCAGAAGTCAGGGGACAGTTGAATTGTTTTGAGATAAATATGGAAATGCAATTTCACTGATTTATACGATTTTTGTCTGGTAGGATATGTGATCTTTTACATCTTTCACAGTTAATTAACAAAAATTACAAAATACCTTTTTGGGATCACGATGATACATCTGCTCTTATGAAGATGAGAACTCTGGCTGCACGTAGAATTCTAACCGATAGGTCTTCTTTTTTTTAAATCATTAATGCTGAAATTAATTGTCCAGTAGTATTAGACTTTGTCGATTAATAGTTCGAGAGTTTCGAGTTTCGAAAGTTTACAAAGTTTCGGATTCGAATTTCGAGAATTTAAAAATTGGGCTCCTACGTATCCCTACAGGATACTTGTATGGATTATTGAATACCTGTATTGATTACTGTGTAAATTTTCCTTCTCGAACATTTTAGAATAATTTATGACTACAGTTTTTTATACTTACAATATTGTTCCAATAAAGAAGACAAGTAGGGTTAGGAGTTCAGATTTAACTTGTCATTGGAGGGTTCAGTAATCGACGCATAACGCCAAAATGGGTCCAGTTACTGTACACAGTAATAGAAACGAAACAGCATTTTGTTTCAATTACTGGATTATTATAAATTAACCAAATATCTTCATCGAATCGATTGTACTATACATTCTTCCGTTATCTCAACAAGTTTTACAAACCCACAGTATATTGTTTTGATTTTGGGAAGTATTATTCATTTTATTTTGTAGTTTCATTTACACGGTGTCCCTTAAGTTTTTCAATAAAATCTGTGGCGAAATCTCACTAAATATTCGCCACATAATTTCAACAATTATACTCTCTTAAAACTGTTAATAATTCACACTTTCAATTCACTTATACTAATTATTAATTAAATTTTATTCGAAAATTTTAATACATTCATTTGAATGATTATGTAATTTACTGTACATAAAAATAATGTAAAGGCACAGTAACCACGTGTGAGGGTACAGTAACTGGCACACTTACCCTGCACATCGTGTATGCAAATGTTCTCTATGCCAGAAATGTCTTCGGTCTTCCCGTGTATCATATCTCTGGAGAATTCAAATCTAAAAACTGATGTTTAAAAAACCAAAAAACATTCTAAATTTCGGAACAGTCTTTCTCGAATTATTCCTCCACGAGTATTCGTCGACCAGGAGGAAGAATGGTAATTCCGCAGGATCGAGTCCACGTTCACGACACACTTTCTTTATCTCGCCGGCTTATTGGTTCTAGGCTGGTCGACGGCTGTTATCGGTCAGCCGTTCACGGACCGCTACGGATTACCCAGTAGCGTTCACCGCGTGTCTCGGGGGATCCGTCCGTGCTGCTCGCCTTCTTCCTCGGAGCAAGGATTTCTCGATTTCATTTGTCTCTTTATCTGAACGCGTGCCAAATACCGCGCCGACCTGCCGCGATAACGATAACTTATCGGCAATTGCTTAACTTATCTCGACGACCTCTTTGCCCTTGCGTCTCGGACGGCTTCTGTTGGTCTCTCCGCCGTCGCGACGAGAGAGATTTCCCGAAATCGAGGATGGATCGTCGGCTTAGACTACGGACGTTCTCGTTTCGGGGTCCATTCCACGGGTCCATCCCCCCTCACCTCTCCGTTATCGTCGAATAATACCAGCTTTCTCGACGAAACAGATTCAGGATCGTATCCGGAGGCGACTCACGTTTCGTGGGATCTTCGTGGTTGGGACCAGATGATCTTGAGCTTTAGATCTTATCGAACAGTCCCTGAAAAGTTCCAAAGGTGTATCGATTAATCGTAGGAATTCAATTTCGTAAGAATCAACAATCGATTTCAACGTTGATTATCGAACGGGTTAGCCGAGTGGAATCGGGTGAAGATTGTAGATCGTTCGCCTGACCGTGGATTATGTGGGTTTTACCTGCAACGGAGGCGCGCGGGACGGCGAACGCGCGGCAAAACACCTGGGGAGATATCCAGGATATACAGTTAGTCGACCTTGTCTGGATAACGTTAAAAAATAAAAACGTCACGCCGATGCGCGGTATTTATTGGCTTGCGCCATGGGGTGGCTCGGTGACCACCGTCAAAGCGGAAGAAAAGGGGGGGGGCATCGGGCGGGAGGTAAGTGCCAGGAGAAAGAAGCCCAGAAGAGAGGTACATATATACGGTGAAAGAATGCAGTTCTCGGTGCATTCCAAGTCACGTGCCTCTGCACGGCCTGTAATTTTATTGTCGCCCGGAATATATATCGGCCGTGACTTAAATGTCTGTTGTCTTCTTCTGGTGCTGCTTGTTGGCCGTCATCCTCTGGGAGGCAACGTGGAAATTACATCCATCACGGAGTATGTTCCTTGGTTATACGGAAAATTGGGTACTATTTTAGTGTCGGTCAATTGAAAAGTCTAAGGGTTCAATATCGACCTCATTAAAAAGATAGAAAGTCTCGATGGTTTTGGAAGGATCTTTATCTTGAACAAATAAATGTCCTGGTGATAACATGTACCTTCATGAGCAAACTCGGCTTCCGACAAGGGAAAAAGTGGCGTAAGAATAAGGACCTCCTAGCATTTGGTAAATTTAATTCAAGTACTGAAATGAATGTTAATTTGGCATAAATTTCAGAAACTCCAGAAAACCAAGTGGTACGATGCCTTTTCCCTACGCCACTTTTTGCCCTTGCGGAAGCCGAGTTTATACGTCAGTATACATCTGCTTGTACCAGAGTGCCTTTCCAAAAGCCTCCACAATTTCGATCTTTTTAACGAGGCAAAGGGAAGTGGAATCCAAAGCTCGTAACCGGTTACTTCACGGTCAGGCTGATCTCGAGATGACTGAAACAACTCTTCTGATCCTCGACCATAATCGTAACCAGAAACGAATGTTTCGTGTGACGTCCGATCACGATTACATTCGGTTATCCGCACGAATCGCACGTATCATGTTTCAAAGGACCACCCAGCGTGGTGTCTCCCTGTCACAGACCAGTGGAGTGACCGCAATTATTTCGGTTCCGACACCCCCGAAAAACGCTTGTGGACGGCGGTTCATGCGAACGGGTTGCCCAGACAGGTACACGGAGATGATGCGGTTCGGTTCGGTTCAGTTCGATTCAGTTCGATTCAGTTCGATTCAGTTCGATTCAGTTCGATTCAGTTCGATTCAGTTCGATTCAGTTCGATTATGTTCAATTCAGTTCAGTTCAGTTCAGTTCGATTCAGTTCGGTTCAGTTCAGTTCAGTTCAGTTCAGTTCGATTCAGTTCGGTTCAGTTCGGTTCAGTTCAGTTCAGTTCGGTTCAGTTCGGTTCAGTTTGGTTTAGTTCGGTTCTGTTCGGTTCTGTTCGGTTCTATTCGCTTCTGTTTGCTTCGGTTCGCTTCGGTTCGGTTTAGTTCGGTTCAGTTCGGTTCAGTTCGGTTCAGTTTGGTTTAGTTTGGTTTAGTTCGGTTCTGTTCGCTTCTGCTTGCTTCGGTTCGCTTTGGTTTGGTTCAATTCTGTTCAGTTCAGTTCAGTTCAGTTCAGTACAATCCAGTTCAGTTCAGTTCAATTTAGTTCAGTTCGGTTCTGTTCGCTTCGGTTCGGTTCAGTTCAATTCAGTTCGATTCAGTTCGATTCAGTTCGATTCAGTTCGATTCAGTTCGATTCAGTTCGATTCAGTTCGATTCAGTTCGATTATGTTCAATTCAGTTCAGTTCAGTTCAGTTCGATTCAGTTCGGTTCAGTTCAGTTCAGTTCAGTTCAGTTCGATTCAGTTCGGTTCAGTTCGGTTCAGTTCGATTCAGTTTGGTTTAGTTTGGTTTAGTTCGGTTCTGTTCGCTTCTGCTTGCTTCGGTTCGCTTTGGTTTGGTTCAATTCTGTTCAGTTCAGTTCAGTTCAGTTCAGTACAATCCAGTTCAGTTCAGTTCAATTTAGTTCAGTTCGGTTCTGTTCGCTTCGGTTCGGTTCAGTTCAATTCAGTTCAATTCAGTTCGATTCAGTTCGATTCAGTTCGATTCAGTTCGATTCAGTTCGATTCAGTTCGATTCAGTTCGGTTCAGTTCAGTTTCGGAATGAGGTCGGAGGTGCATGCGTGCACACGTGACGTGTGCACGTCACGTACGAGCGAGTGTGAGTCCACCGGTATCTGTGTTGCCTCGGTTCACGTATGCTCCGTTTCGTATTATGTCACACCGTGACCGTGTTCCTCAGGTGTGTGTGTTCGCGCGCATACATGCCGGAGATCGAGGTCAATGACCCTGACGTGTGCACGGAGCGTGCCGACGACCCTCGAATTTCCATACGCGCCTCGCGTTCCGCTGGTAAAAACCGTAGGCGTACGGCTGTGTTTCGTTTCTCGGGGTCTGCCTCGATGGTCCCGGTTTGAAAGCGGCCCATCTACATTTCGGTGGAAACCGCGAGGCTCGTTTAATTAACCTCCAGCTCGAGATTCGCTTCGTCTGTGACGGGTGAAGGCGAGCCTGAGAACTTTGAATCCGTTTTTGGGAGACGTGTTCAACCAGGCTTTGTAAGTCAAGCACCTGGGTGTGTGGTATTAGTAATACAGGGTGTTCCGCTTAAATCAGGCCACCTAAATGCCTCCTCTATCTGTAATTATACGAGAAATATTTTTAGCGTAATTTAAATGGTTTCGAGAGACGAATCAGATGGTGGAAGAAATTATATTAGTGAATTTAACAGTTTTAGAATTCAAGATTATTGCAAGGTCATACTATTATAGATGTATAAATGCATAATAATGTTGGCTGTAACATACAACAGGAAAAATTATTTGTATATACGTAAAGACAACATGGGTGACCTTGAAAAAACCATTAAAAAGTGGCACTTATAAATAACTTTTGCCGCCATCCGATTCACCTCTTGATCCATTTAAAGTATGTACAAAATATTTCTTGTATGGTCATAGATGGAGAACATATTTAGGTGGCCTCTTTTAAGAGGAACACTCTCATAACTGGGCCAATGTGAACGCCCTGTATATAAACGAAACGTGGTTGGTCTTCTGTCGCGCGAGTTACTTTATATTTTAAACTTAGCGGTTTTAAACCTATCACGACCCGTCGAATGACCAGTTTTGCCGTTCTAATTCCTGCCCTTTCGAAGGGTCGGTAGTTTTAGTGTTAAAGCAACTGTTTTTTCTAATTCGTGTTAAATCAAAAATCGTGTAGAGAAAAGTTCGCGTAAAAACAGAATTCAGTGTACGTGAAGGTGTACGCTTGAGAAAAATATTCACTGGTCGAGAATGAAACCAAAGGCACGTCAAATGTTCTCTTTCTTCGAAGCGGGGAAATTCGCGAAATTTTCACATTCGAACGGCAAAAAGGAACGCGGATCTGCATCCTTTGAAATGTTCGCCGTGGATGTTCACCAGGCCAGGCGGGATCTCGATGGATAGAGGAGGGTTTCACAGGCGCGTGTCTGTGCGCGAGAGGCGGCAGCAGGCACGCTTCCGCGCGAGCAAAAACGGGAATGTCTGAAGTGGCCGCGCGCGCGTTAGAAGTGCACGCTCCAGTTTCTTCGGGCGTGTTTTCTGGTACATTTTTTTTTTCTTCCTTGTATCGTGGATTTCGAGAGCGTTTCGTCGAGGATGGAGGATTCGAATATACACGGGGTGAAACAGCGACGCGAAACAGGCTGCGATATTCGCGACCGAACTATATACAAGGTGTAACAAAAATGTTGGAGGACCTGGAAATGGAAGACTCGTGAGGTGATTTGAAACAAGTTTTTCCTTAGAAAGAATGTTATCCGAGGCTTTGTTAACGAGATATAAACGAAAAACCATGACCAAAGAGTAGACTGTTTACTTTGTTTTCATTGGTTTCCAAGGGGGGCTCCCCGAATGGTAGGAATAACGCCGTTGTTCGTATCGCGTTCATCGAGGAGTCACTGTATTTGCTCAATTTTATCGAACAAGGAAAGGCACGGAATTGTCTCCCTCCAATCTTGATGAAACATTGTATGTCTGTTAAGCAGTCAAAAATACGGGATACGTATTTTTTTTATAGGCTGAGACGCGACTTTAAGGGGTGAAACCACCCCTCGAAGTTTCGACCCGAAAGTACTATCTCGAAAACCAGTAGCGATACATGAAAACTTCTAATGGACAAGGTTTGAGGTTTTTTTATATAGACTAATATGGTGCTTACAAATTGTCCAAAATATAATTTGTTTATAATAATAAAATTTCGGAGCAAAACTTCGAGGGGTGGTTTTACCCCTTAAAGTCGCGTCCCAACCGTTAAAAAAAATACGTATCCCTTATTTTTGACTGCATAACAGACATTCGAAGTCTCATTAAAATCAGAGGGGGACACTTCCGTGCTTTTCCTAGTAAGACTTTGGTAACTAAGGTAACCGACAGGAATATGCGCAAACAAAACCGAAATTCGTCATTTCCCAGTTATGGTCTGGCTTTTAGTATAGACGTGTCTTGTTTCCCTGTGCTCCAGGGGGGATCGAAACGATCGAGGGGGCGACCACAGCTGGCGAACGACGACCGTCTCTTCCTTGCCGTGTGCTCATTAGTCGCGAGCTTTCGCGATCATTTTCTTCCGATGCACGTTTCGCGGAATCCTCTGTGTTCCACGCGAACAACCGGAGACTTCTGTTACCTGTTCGACCGTCGATTCGACTTGTCGTTTGTATTCGAATTGCGTCTGTCGATGGTTCTTTGTAACGTCCATTCATTTTCTCTGAAGACCGCGCGCGGGTATCTGTACACGGCCACCAAACTGGGGACAAAGAAAAGTTACTTCACTTTGGAACGAAACGAACGATTTATGGAAAAACGCGTTCGTTTCGGCTACTTTGTACGGACGGGACTTTCGCAGAGATGTACAGTGTAGGCCACGAAACGTGATCAGCTTAGATTATTCTACTGCCAACTGTTTGATCGAACATTTTTTTATGCTAATATAACATGATTCCAGGAGAGCTTTAACCCCTTGCTTTACAACATCGTGCGAGACACGTGATAACGATTTCAAACTGAATTTAGTGAGCATGTATATTGTTCGTTTTCTTTCAATCGATGTTGAAATACTGTTCCGCTGGTATTAACATGTAAGGTTTAGAATAAATGTAACACTTGTCAGAAGAATAGAATTTGTATCTTTTGAATTTTGTATCTGGGAAAATGTTAACGATAACGTAATTATTGGGAGTGAAGTAAAAGAAATCGTATGGTAAGGGGTTAAGACGATTGTACCAAATCTTTTGCCAACCCTTTTTTTCCAGAATTGTCAAGGTCACATTCAGTTTTTTCATGGATGAATCTATCATCTTTTACGCTCATTTTTTTAGCGGATGCTGAGACGAATTCGGCAAGCATCATAACGGATAATCTTTTTTTTCTTATGATCCAAACGTACATTAAGAAAATGTCATTTACCTTAATTAAAACGATATTCGAAATGGTGTCCATCAGCTGCAATATACTCGCGTAAACGGTTAAGAAACGACTGCTAGTTCAGTTTGTGACGTGGTTAAGCATGCAAAAAAATGTTCGATCGAACAGCTAGCAGTAGAGTAATCTAAGCTGATCACGTTTCATGGTTCACCTTGTATTTTCATCTTGCAAATTCTGTTGGATTAAACATAAAATTCATTGTACACATACTTTATACATTCCTGTTTGTCATGAATGCATAAAATTTGCAGTCTCATCGTTAAATATTTGTTAAAAGTTTCTTTTGGTTTGCTTGCATATGCCATAAATGTATAAATTCGTCGGTCGTTATGAACAGAATATTGAGCGTTCGATGCTGAATTAATGACTACTTATACTAAATCAAAACAGGAACCTGCGATCGATAGACCAATCGTTCCCCGAATTAAGAGTAAACACTTCCAAAAAACATGGTTGCAGCAGAGCTCATTCTTGATACTACACTTCTCAAACAGTGTTAGAAACATGACAAGAATGACAACAACAAAACAGTAAAAAATATCCTTTTGTTGTCTTAGAATTGGGCCAAATTATGCAGAAACGTACCAACCCTCAAAATGACAAAAAATTAGTTAAACACAGTACAAGTCCCATAATTTAGCGATCTTTATTTTCCAAAAATTACCGATATTAATTTTTCAAAAATTTCCGATCCACAGAACAGCTCTTACATTATACAATTGCTACCACTACCAAGCAATAGTAAATTAAAAGTAAATTAAAATTAACTATAGGGACTTTAAAATAATATTAACTAATTTTTTAAATATTCCTAAGTCATTAGGCTTTCATAAACAGTAAAAAAAAAACTGTCGATATTTTAAACTCGAAATACCTATGCACCCCTTTAATAAATAGTAATCATTTACTACACATTGGTTCAGCATCCTGGGAACATCAGCAATTTTCATACGCAGCGAATCGTGTTATAGTGTCAAACGATTCAGCAGTACATGTCGTGTCTGAAATAATCCGCAATAACGTTACAGCCGTCATTTGTACGACTCGTCCGACGTCGCTGAATTCACCGACCCCTCTGCCACCCCTTTCCGATCAGCCGTTCTATTATTAATCAACATCTGCGATTCTGTCTATTATTATAACGATATCGTTTCGCTGTCATTTATCGTTGGCAGCACACCTTCATTATGCAACACAGGCTTAATATTAAGCCAGCATGGAAACCCCTGGTGTGCTAGTCACTTTCGCTTATTCGAGCGGTCGAAGGTGTCGACAAAAGTTATGTCGAGGTTGAAGTGAATCACGTTCCGGCTGACAGGTGGTTTTTACTCGTTTCACGGAATTGTCTTTTCCGTGACTACCCCCTGATCCGACTCGTGATTCCTTCGATCCGCGATAAATAATTCACCCGACAAAGTAGTGTAATTCTTTTTACTGAATATGCGAACCCTGGGATCCCATTTCCTTTCAGTGGTTTTTTTCCCTCTATGTGTTTTATATGGTCTTACTTTATCGCCACAGAATGATAGGAATTCCCCACCTAATAAGGAGGAAGGGGAACGACAAAACGTGATCTTGTCCGGGAAACACTAGAGGTACCTCAGTCGACTATTTCGAAGGTCTGTACACACTGATGACTCGAAAGTCGAAACACCCTTTGTAAATAGGGTTATCCTAACCTCAACGACAATCGTTTAACCGACAGAATTTTATCGACACCGAATTTCGCCGACAATATTAACTCACCGATAATCATTTTATCGACAATCATTTCACCGACAATGTTTACACATTGATGTCGACTTCCAGTGCATATAACGATTGTTATTTTTATTCAACCACTGACAATATGCGCATATACATGTATATACTGCTACACGTTATCGCCGATGTATCATTATCTCGATATTCATTACCTCGTATAAAACCATAATGATGCAATACCTACTTTCAGTGTTAACCACGCATTCAACATCCCGTCACACACCACCCAGTGTTAATTTCTATAAAATTTTTAATATCTATAAAAGAAAACAGAAAAAGGATTTCTTTGTGTGTCTTGTGTTTGGTGGGATGTTGGGTCCGTGATTAACACTGGGTGGTGTGTAGATCATTATACGTACTAGAAGTCGACAATCAATAAATAAAATAATTGTCGATGAAATGGTTGTCGGTGATCTAATCGTGTCGGTCAGTTAATACTAGGTTTACGGACATTTCTTAAATACCTATCTCTACGGACACGCGTCAACGAAACCGCAGATTTCCTTTAAACAATTTATTTTATTTAATACACAATTTACAATCCCGTTAAATTGACGCGTATCCGCAGAGATAGGTATATCAAATACAGAATTTCGAGATTAGAAGGCATTCGAAAAACTACAGATTTTCTTTAAACAATTTATTTTATTTAATACACAATTTACAATCGCGTTGAATTGACGCGTACCTGCAGAGATAGGTATATCAAATAGAGAATTTCGAGATTAGAAGGCATTCGAAATGCGTCAAAATGACGCGTCCCGTAAACCCAGTGTTAATATTGTCGATGAAATCGTGTCGGTGAAATGATTGTCGGTGAGGTAAGGGTAACCCTCGTAAATATTAGATAGCGTTACGGAACGCTCCTAGGCGTACTGGGCAGTCGGTTGGTCTCCGTCGTGTCGCCAGGTGAATAGAACTCTCGGACAAAGGGGTACGGCGGAGGGTGGGAACGGGAAAAACGGGCCAGGAAAAGAAAGCTCGGAAGAAGGACGGACCGGAGGAGATCGTTACGGAGGTATAAAAAGCTTCGCGACGAGATAATAGCTCGCGAATGCCGCGACGCGGAGGACGGTCGGGCGCTCGCGATGCATGCAAGAACGACGGCAGAAAAAAGGGGGCGGCCGGGAAAAGATGTGTACACGGACAAAACGTCCCGGAGAAAGAGAATAAAGAGCGAAACGAGGGATATGGTTTCGTATGTAGGCCAAAGGGCTGCGCCGAGATCAATAAATTCCTCTCGGCCCCGCGTCAGAACTCGGCCGTCTCTGTACTTAGGCCTACGGGTTGCTTCTGAAACAGTCGACACCATTGGCGTAGCCAGGGGGGGGGGGGCAAGTGCCTTGGATGAAAAAAAAATTACTTTTGTCCTACCCTACAAGATAAAATTGGATTTTGTCCTCCCCCCCTGCCTTCCCAAAGTTACAAAATTTTGCGCAATATTTAATATTGCACAATTTGAAACACGACCAACTGCCTCTATTGACAGAACGCATAGATTCTCAAGGATTTATGACTTTAAAAACAAAATAAAGCGTGTCCGGCTACGTACGACCTTTTTCACTGTGGTCGTTGAAGTGTTTATATCCATGAAGTGGCTACATCCATGGTCGACACACATCTTGATTTCACTTGTTCGACCCAGATCTGGGAAAATTTTATTATATTTGTTTTTAATTCGTTTCCGTATATTTACAATCTACTACAATTTTACTTTACGGATACACGATATAATTTCGACAATTTCACAATTATTTCAAAGAATTGTTTCAAATGATTACACAAGAAAATGTTATTCGATATAATATTTCAAATAATATCATTTCAGAAGTACCCACGTTTGGGTTAGCTTCGATCTGGTGTTCTTATTTTTTTAGTGAACAGAGTCCCATTGGAGGGTTTGATAGATCGGGTACAGTTTTTGATAGATCTCCTCAGTTTAACCCTAGTGTTCATAACCGGGTACCAGACCTGAGCATTTCTCAAATATTATTTCAAATAATATGTTATTTTGTTTCATAATCATTTCCGTGCCTGTGATCACGTCGGAAATAACATTATTTGAAATATTATTTCAAATAACGTGTCATTTTATTTTCTTATAATCTGAAATAATTCTTAGAAATAATTGGGAAGTTCGGTAACCTAAAAATTCCGATTCTTTTTAAGCTTTGCAGGTTAATAGGGGACCTCAAGAGAAGTGTAGCGCAATTTTTGTTTTTGGCCGAATTTCAGTTCTTCAGGATGAAAACATCCGTTGAAGGTAGATAGGTGTTTCCATATTTCCCTGTATATCTTTAAAACTATCGTAGATATAACAAAATGGTTCCCATAAATATTGAATGGTTTTTTACGCTCTATAAAACGATGCAATTAAATTGATAAAAATTCTTTGTTTAAATAAAAACACCCCCTCTACTTTGATTAATTATCAATTGAATTGCATCGTTTCATAGAGCATAAAAAACCATTCAATTTTTATTATAACCATTTTTTTATATCTACGATAGTTTTAAAGATATACAAGGAAATATGGAAACACCTATCTACCTTCAAGGGATGTTTTCACCCTGAAGAACTGCACTTGGGCCAACAACAAAAATTGCGCTATACTTCTCTTGAGGTCCCCTACAAACCTGCAAAGTTTAAAAAAAATCGGAATTTTCGGGTTACCGAACTTCCCTTGTGAGTTTGGTTTATTGACATTTTTCTAACACCCCTCTTCCGTCTTCAACACCACATCAAAATATAGTTAAATTGTGTCTTTACATATTATGTTAAGAAATAAAGAAAGAGTATACTTGAAGTCATAATAACAACGAAAACATAAAATACATGTCATTTATCCATCGGTTCATAATAATTTGATGATCCACTCTAGAATCGTTACATATTCTCCGAAGAATCGTTAACACGAATGCAATACGGATTCGCCCGATGTGTTCTCGGGAGGTCCAGTACTAGATCTCACGGTGTTCCTCTGGTAGTCACTCTACGTGAACTCTTCGATCAATTATTCAACCCGCGGAGGAGGACGGTCGTGCAAGAAAGGGGCTCGCGGGACGATCTCTCCCGCGTTTGCGGTTCTCGCGCCTTCGATCGAACCGCGCCGCCGCCCTCTTCTTCCCACTCTCCCGTTTCCCTTTCTTCCTCCCGCCTTTGTGTCGCGGTTACCTCTTTGTCTGGCTTCACTTTCTTCTACGGGCAACTAGGCTAGCCGTAACACACATACACACACGTAGCAGAAAAGTTTCCAGAGAGCTCGAACCAGCCGCGCCAGTGCCGGCCGAAGTTCTTTCGTTTAATTCTCGCTCAGCTGACTGCGGACTCGCTTTCACTGTGCCCGCCCGATCAACAATCATACACGTGTATCCCCTCGCTCGATCGGATCAGAACGGCTTTTCAACCCTTGTGTAGGCAACCGGGTACCAGGGTATCTAGTTACCCATTTTTAAATTTCTTTTCACAATTTTTTATGTTCTTGTGTAAAACAGCAGTTGGTATATTATAGGAAGGGAAAGCTAAGAGTTTCGGAAAATTATTTATGTTTATTTAATCTGTTAGAATAGGGCTATGAAGATTGCTCAATAATCGTAAATATTTTGGTTACCCACAGAAGGGATAAACTGCGTTTCGTATGGTGTTCTTTACTGCTTCGAATGTCGATGATTTTTTATGGATCCAGGCTGTTATCATTGCTACCATGAAAAGGTCTTCGTACTTCCTGACGATTATTCGCAGGAATAGATTCACGGAATGTCTCTTGACCCTTTTTTTCTCTGTGCACGATAAATTGACAGCAACCTGGTATTCCTCGGGTTCTGATTGGTCGGAGCTTTTTTTGATAATATCTCGTTAACAAAGCCTCGAATAACATTTTTGCTAAGGAAAAACTTGTCTCAAAATTATCCCAGGAACCCCTTATGTCCAGTAGTCGAAGCTATTTTGGGACACCCTGTATATTACCCCATATTCCCCACTCGTAATATTCATGCTCGGCCCAAAATTCAGATCACAAGTTAAACTGGTCAAAGAACACAAGCAGGTCCGGTTAAGATTTTCTTGTGGTCCAGGGCTATCAAATTTTCAGAGGCCTTCTTGCTTGAAAAGCAGGGGGGTGATTTTTTGTAATACATCACAACATAACACATAAATCTCAAAAACTTGAAATTTATTTGAAATAAAGTTAAATAACATTTAATCATAACGAAATCGAAGGTTCAAAACGTGGCCCCACTGGAAACCCTACAGCCCCCCCCCTAGACTTCCCTTTGATCAAGCCCTAATGGCAAGGGTTATTATCGCGAGTCGAACAGATAATTTTCAGGTGGCTCGCTTTTCTCCGAAATGGACCAAACGCTTCTGACGAGTCTTGCCCTAGTCCCATTCCTGTGCTTCGAGCGCTTGACATCTTATCCTAGTAATTTTCGCGGTAAAAGGCGGCGAGTGGCTGTAGTCGTCGTACCGTGCCAGGGGGAGGGAGACCTGGGTCAATTTCAAAGAGTGCGCCGTTGTGTCGCGGGAGTGCTCGTAAAAATTTACGAGCGCCTTCCAACATTTGACTGACCTCCCGCGACATCGACCAGAAGACGAAGTCTTGCGCGTGTATGTACATCCGGTAGAGATTGGATTCGAACGGTGAGGAGAATAGAGGAACAAACGACCAGGATGAAGGAGGAACACAAGAAGAAGAAGAAGAAGAAGAAGAAGAAGAAGACGATGATACCGAGAGATAGAGATAGAGTGAAGCGAAGTTGCCATGGTGACCATCAAAGGCGCCGATCAGACACGAATGGATGAAGTCCCCTTTTACCGTGCGACTTTGTTACACAGAAGCCACCACGAACCGGAAAATAGGTTCCACCCCCGAGCCCTCTGCTCTTCCCCGCGGCACGCTTGTGTCTTCCTCTGGTCGGTCCAATTGTCGCCGAAGCGGAAACTGTTTTTGAAATTGAAAGGACCACCGACAGGATCATCCTCGCTGGCTAAACTCGGTACGATCGAATTGTGTCAGGTGTTTCTCGACATTGTCATCGTTCCACTTTACTTTAATTAGTCATTGGTTCTGCTTTTACTGCAGGCATCCCTATCTACTATCCCCTGCAAGGCCCTTGAAGGTCCCTCTATTAGCAATAGGTCCCCCTAAGAGCAGAGTTGGGCAGAATTTTATTCGAATAATACACAGTGAAAAACAGCAGTATCTAAGGGTGTCGTTCTGAGCTTTAAACAGTTAATGAGATTAAATAATTGTTCGGCAAATGTCGATTCATTCATACAGAAGTATTGTTTTATTATAAAAATTGAAATTTCCACGTTTAAACAATTTATAAATGACGAAATACTTTTTGTATCTTTTATTCGTTATTCGAAGCTTTTTATGTAGATAATTAGTTCGCCCATCTCTGCCTAAGAGCAAGGAGGATTCTTGTTTGGCACTCGACCTATTCACCAGTCGCTGTGGAAAACACTGTTGGGACAGTAGTTCAGTCAAATTGGACAAATATATGGGCAATCTGCGGCATACTTCCCATCAAGCTGCATTTTCTTATGGACCTTTATTTCGTTGTTTTATACAATATGTCAACAGTCCCCATCCATGCGACCCTTGCTAAATATTTGACAGAGGGTCGAAAGTAAAAAAAAAAAACTGAGGTTCGCAAATATCAGTTCTAGGACAAAACTAGTTATTATCAAATGTGTAGCTTAAGAAATTTGATAATAACTATTTTTGTCCTAGACCTGACAGACAGCGGGAAATTTGCGAAAAACTGTTCTTCTTTTACTTTCGATCCTCTGTAAAATTTTTCAACAGGAGTCGCAACGATGGGGACTTTTGACATATTGTTTAAAACACCGGAATAAGGGTCCATATACTACAATTATTTTGCAGAATAATCCTAATTTGATTGGACTACAATGGGCACAAGCTGCGTGGAAGAGGTTCCTTTTCTCGTGGAACGGAGTTTAATTTTGTCCCTTGTCGCCAGTTGCGATCTTGTACGTATATAAAGTTTAACCGTTGTCAGGTGATCGATAACGAACGGTGGATTGTTTGAACGGGAAGCATACAATCTGTGTCAATTATTCGCGTAGATCCCGTGCCATGGATCAGAACCGGTTATGGGGATTGTCGTGACACTTTTCTTTGAGTTTCTCGAGTCTTTTGAAAAGACTCGTAGAACAACAGGACACAGGTGAACCGTACGGAAACTGAACGTGTGAGACGCAGATGTGTGTTTGAACACCGGAATTCGATTACAGATAGGTCTGTGTGGCGCGTCGATTGGCTTCGATCGTGAGGGTCGAACCAGTTCCTCGAGGGATACGAGTTGAAAAAGAATCGCATACATGGAAAGTGACCAATGAATAAACCCGTCCCTCGATTTACGCAGAGTATTCGTTCCATGTAGTTTTTTTTTTTAAATAAATATTTTTATAACTTATACTGCCTTTTCCGTTGAGAATTTTTTTTTCGTCCAGGCAGACTCCATTTAGACCACCATGGAGCAAACACTCCGCGTAGATCGAGGGAAGGATGTGCTAAGAAACTAGTTAATTTATTCCCTAGAACACGGCGTGTTAAGGATACGTAGATGCAAAGTGAACATTTTCATTTTTTCGGGGGAATTTCGTTGGCTTTAAATTCCAGGAAAAATTTCTGTAGATATTCGAACGAGTTGAAAAAAGTAGTTCTGCGAGTCGCGACTGAAGTTTTTGTCCAGATATTTTTCCGAGTTAGCACGGGGAACGAGGCACGGAGAACTGGAAAAAAGTGCAGGGACTCCCACGTAGCTCGGGGAGGGCCATCACGAAAGAGTTGCATATAAAAATAGAGCCGGACGATGCACGTGCGCCACCCCCTTCGCAACCCTTTGCCGCCTCCTCGCCCTCCGTCCTCTACCCTCGAGTACTTTCACGACTATTCTCGTCTCGCCCGTGGACATCCTTGGACCAAGTTTTTTTCCCCGACTAGCTGGAAGAAATATTTCGCCGCTGCTTCTTTTTTTCTTCAGCTCAAAACGGGGTCCCTCCATTCTGCTATTTCTTTCACGACGATCTTTCCAAGCTCGACAGAGTCTTCTTCGAGCGTCTCTCCATCCAGTTCTGTGTAGAATTTCTTATCTGGAATTGAAGATTCTTTCAAGGTTGATGCATTAAAGATCCACGGATGTTTGGTCGTTTCGTCACGATTGGTCCTCAGGTGAAGTTGTTTCGATCGACAGGTGCGCTAGGTCAGACCCCATATGACGCTGATGTCTCTGTTATTTGTCCACGATAAAAGAAAAATAAAAGGAACTTGGCCATGTCGCTGTAAACAAGACATTAGACATTGTATTTCAGTCAGACGGTGAGTGACTCATTTAGGCATTGCTATTCAGCGCACGACTTGACGTATTTTCGGTCTGGGACGAAAAGTCAAGGCTGCTTTCGCGAAAGAACTGTTCGAGGAAAATGACGCGACGAACGGGATACCAGGTAGTCTTTGTGAACCGCGGGGTGAAGGAAAGTGGTTTTAAAAGTCTGATGTACAGACGACAGGAAGGGAATGGTACAATGTATTAACACCATCGATGGTACACGTTAAACTGCGTCTACACTTATATAGCAAAACAGTGTTATGTAACGAATTGTTATATAATTTTACTATACATGTTTTTATAACTTGTTAGAAAATTATACATTTTGGACCAGTCTGTAACTAGTTTGTGTAACAACACGAATATCTTGTTCATCTATACATCACGATTAATTCATTCTACATCATCGTGTCGTGGACTCTATTACCTCTAATAGCGCGAATCATTTTAAACCCGAATAATTCGATCGATTTCCTACTGCAGCTCGCGTGTAAGATATTGATATTACATTCGAGACACTCACTATTAGGTTACATAAAATGCACAAGTGGGGATGGGATCAAGCTCAATATGTATTTACGAATTCGAATCAATTTAAATAACCATGTTTCGTTTCATGGATTTCGATTACCACTCAAAAGCAATAAAGTTTCAATGAGTATATTTGAAATGTAATTATTTCATACAAGTTGATTTCGAACTCGAATGAGTACAAGCAGAGTTCAGAAATGTACTTGTAAGTAGTTTGCTGTTAGAAAGATTCGAACTCTTCACAAGTAGTACACGAACAGTAAGTGTTAATGAGACGCGGATAACTGATTGAATAATTGTCATTCATTGTACCAGGCATCGAATTTTTAACAAATTAATTTTCTTCAAAAAAAAGACACGGGTAAATAAATGTAATTTGGACCATTTATATATAATTTTCGCTGAACCACATACAATTCCAAAGAATAGAGAACATCT
This sequence comes from Dufourea novaeangliae, assembly GCF_001272555.1. Classification (NCBI taxonomy): domain Eukaryota; kingdom Metazoa; phylum Arthropoda; class Insecta; order Hymenoptera; family Halictidae; genus Dufourea; species Dufourea novaeangliae. The sequence goes on along the minus strand of NW_015373944.1, from coordinate 2,960,354 downwards.
GATCGAAGTACTGATAAAAGATTCGAATCTACTCGACCGTGGTTCGAACCTCTTTCATTTGGGTTCGAGTCTACTTAAAAATATTGCTTTCCTTTTTCGAAGTATTTACAAAACATTCGAAACTATCCAGTTAGATTCAAACCTAATTGTAATATACACTTTATCCCATCTGTATGCAAAACACGTTTAGAAGTCTTCGAAGAAAAAAGAGGGAAGTGTTCCTTTGGTACACGATTTTTTTTTTCTTTCAATTCCGTAGCTATCCTCTGCATTTCCACGAAACATCGGAATTTTCACTGCAATCCCAATAGTGCCAAGCAGCATTTCATCCCCCCGTATTAATTATCGGAGTCATCTCGTAATCCGGAGGGAGAGGTCGTCGTGCGCGAACCAAGCCGTCGGAAGATGGAAATATGGAAATCTAAAAATAACCGCGCTTGGTCGTCGTAGTTCTTTCCACGGGGGTGGATGGAACATCGCGAGGAGCAGAGGGGTGGGGGGTGGAGATTCAAAATTCCGAGTTTTATCTGGGCGTTGCCCGACAAAGCTTGTCACGGAGGTGGACTCGAGGCGGAAGGGGGATTGCTGGTGGGTGGTAGGAGGGTGTTCAAGGGCGGTGAATAACCACGAGTGTGCAGAAAAGGGGTGTGATCCGGCCAAAGGCGACTGGATTTATTTTAATCAAACTCTTGATACCCCGCAAGCAGAGCTGTGTAAAATACTATTTGAAATAGTAAATAGTCTATTTCATTTCGTGTAGATTTGGAAGTAATATATTTTATTTCTTGGAAATAGTTTTTTAAATAATATTTAAAATGATATTTTATTTGAAGGATACTCTGAATACATAGAGAGTCTTTTATTTGAAATAATCCATTTATATTAATTTTTATATTATTCGATGGATTCTAAACAATTTAGTAGAACATAGAGGTAATAATGTTAAAGAAATAGTATTAAAAACTTTAAAAGAAATAGCAACCTGGGTATATGAACTTATTCCTCCTCATTTTCGCAATGCAGAGTACAAGTATGATATAAGTAGATGGTTTATTTTAATTTATGGAAAAACCCAGTGATGATATTGATGGTAATGATAGCAACGTTGCAGAATTATAATTGTTGCAATACTTCGGTGATAACGACTCGCGAATTCAAAGTATCACGAAGTAGATAAACATGAAACAATTGTTTTAAAGTATAATACGCCGATTCCGTCGTCTGTCCCAGTTGAAAGGTTGTTTAGCTTGGCTGAATTGATTCCGTGCGCGCGAATGAGTAGCCTAAATGATGAACACTCTGAACGATACACTCTGCTACATACAAACCGCCATACTTAAAAAGTAAAAGAAATTTATTTTACCAATAGTATGGTTTCTTGCATTTTAATGTTATCTATTTTTATCGTCCAGAAATCTTTTGAATACTATTTAATGCAAAGTTAAAATATTTCATTTTATGTTTCAGATTAACAAAATGAAAATATTTTATTTCATGTTTCACATTATCAAGATAAAAATATTACCGAAATATTACAATCTATTTAAAATAGTATTTTATTTAAATTGTAGAGCAACCATTATTTCGAATAGTATTTAAAATATTCTTTTTCTAAATTTTGCCCAACTCTCCCCGTAAGCCACCCCCTGTTTCAGGGGTATAAGAACGGTCAAAGCTACACAGTGTCACGACGAGAACGAAAAATTGTCTTTCGTTTTTTGCGATGAACTAAATAAAGCCTATCTCTCGTCTGTTCTCCTCGAGAAGATCGTTTTTCACGATCAGACAATTTATTGTTCCTAGTGGAAGGGTTTATCCTCGGCGGAGGGGGTCTGGTGAATAAAGAATTTTAGATTAACTCGATAAAGTCGGCAGACGATTCAAGAATAACCGGTGTTTTCGATAGGGGCTTGGGGAAATACCGTTTCATCCCCTTTAAGGCCAGCTTCTCCATCCCCTGCGAATACCAGATCGCCCATTCACCCGTGCCGCGCTACCGTGACGACCTCTGTTACGGGGAACGCCGTACGGGGATGTAATTTATTAAAGATACGTCATTGGGAAACTCATTAGGCATATGTATCAACTTTTTCGTCCCGACCACGGGCACGCCCTGGATAAAAAAAGGAATTGACGACGTAAGGGATTAATGATGGTTGTTTGATTTCTGGACGGACACAAAAGATGAAAATTTTCTGACATAAATTCATATTGTAGATTATTGGACACGTTTAAAAAAATACGAATTAATCAGAGATTTAGTAGTTAGAACAGGAGTTTTAGTGGATTGGAAATATTGAGTCGTCCGCAAAGTTCGAAGCGTTTCGAGCACAGTGTCTTTGTTATATTTTTACTGGACGAAGGAAATGTCGTTTAATTTGGCGAATAAGTACTATCTTTCAGGCGTGAATTGAATGTACTTGCTATGTAAGTTATTCGTCGTTCTTTTGTCTCAGAAATACTAACGATACGTATGAATAACCAGAGAGTCCATTTTCATTACGTTCTGTCAAACTCGTAGCAAAATTACAGTACTTGGACTGGGAGATTTTAGAACATCTACAAAATTAATTAGCATTTGCCCTATCGAATAATTATTCTTTTAAATCACTAGAATATTTCGTATCAAAAGAACACGTCGACAACAAAATCCCTCTACAAACAGGATAAAGAGAGCCAATGCAATCGAAGTTATGTATAACTGGTACAATGAAATTAATTGAAAAATGGAAAGAAATTGTATAAACAGTAGTAAAGAAGAATATGATATAAATTGAAAAATATAGATTGTAACTATGTCCTTAAAAACGCTACGAACTTTCCGGACGACCCAATAGAATAGAAAGGAGGATGGTAAAAGGTGGCCAAATTTATGGTTCTTCCAAAATCTGAACTATTAATAAGACATTCCGCTATATATTCCAAGGGATTAGGTGTGCATAATTATTTATCGCCAATGTGATTGGAAACGTGAAAAAAAAGCGGATAAAGAGAAAGGTGCATGAAGCGACAAATTGGAAGTTGTTGACTTGAAATAATCATAACTTCTAAACGAATGCAAGGAATGTAATGATTTCAACGTCATTCTATAGATAAAAGTTTGCATTTTAATTCTATTTAAAAGGATAACTTGGGAAACATTGATTCACAACCTTAGAAATCGATGAAGTGTGGTAATAAATAACGATGCAAATATTCAGGGAAATGTGTTGCTAATTACACTCTAACTTACTTGTAGAATGATGAATAGTTGTTATATTTCGTTTTCCTCTACTTTAGACGATGGTTCACTGTATGATACTTGACTGTAGTTTAGGTGTCGGAAGGACCATAAATTTGGGCACTTTTTACCATCCTCCTTTTATTATGTTTTTTTGAATCTCTGAGGAAACGCGACACATTCTTCTCAAGTCCAGAGACAATTGAATGATCCACGAGGAAGGGGTCGCGTCAAATTTCCACGTGAATCGTCGAGTAGTAGATAATATTCGACGCGTAACGAAAGTCTCGATAAGATAAAGTCCAAAATGTTACAGAGATATAGCAATGAAATTCTGTCGCGGATGATTTATATCATCGAACGACGGTCGATTCGACATCGAGTTTCCATTATCGAGCGATCCGCGTATAACTTTTATTGCTCGAAGCCATTGAAAGCCGTCCTTTTTTTTTTCATTAAACTTTTCGTTGCTAGTGTTCCAAACGAGTCTGATCTTCCGAACTCTGATATTCGGTGCACTTTAAACAATTTCACTCGTTTCGAGAATATAATAGAGTCTCTCTTACTCTTGGTATTATCAGCGAAAAATTTGCTCGGTGCTCGAAACAATGGAATACCATTCAAAAGATAGGAATGCTTTAAAAAGTGAAAAAAGAAAAGAATGTAATGGGTTCCGATAATGGAAATTATCCAGACGATATGAATTTCTTTTTAATTCTGGCGCTTTTTATTTTTAGAATTTATCCGTAAAGACCCGACGACTTTGATATTAGCAATCGTTCCGTGGAATTATCGGGAATCTTTTCCTCGGTTCCGCGTTTCCATAATTTCCCCCATCGACGGCGACTTTTTATCTTTTTCTAGTAGTCATCTTGCAACCCTCTTTACGTAACGAGTAATCACCACCCTCGAACCGTGACCCCTTTTTCTCGAAACAGCTGGACAAATGTCATAACCTCATTAGATTTTCATAAAGATCGGTATTCTCATGTTTTTGAGGTTGTTGAATTTTGACTTTTTTTTCGTCCAATCCGGTAGCTATCCGCTGAAAAAAAGAGATAAGATATAATTCCATTTAAAAGACCAAACTTGACCTACATATCTCTTAAAATAATAATTCTAAAATTAAATAATAATAAAAATAAAAATAATAATAAAAAAATTCGCCATAGCCCGTTAATTAGCCCCCTCGTGCCATTCAATTTTATGCTAACAGTTTTCTCGTTTTTCAAATAGTCTAGGGAATAACGGACTGTGCAATGTTAGCGCGGACACCCTGTATGTATACCAAGTCGATCTTTAAAGCGCCTTTTGCGTGTCCGTGGTTATCGATTGCCCGTCGAAACACACTTTCCCGCGGATTTTTATTTATTTACCGGACGGTACGCCGTGTTCCAGCTATGCATTTCACCGTCTGACTTCCCCCTCGTCCCTCTGATCGAGCGGTGACTGACCGGAGATGGGGTATTTCAAGGAAACAGCTAATTATAACTGATAGAAACCTGTACACATATATACCTGCCTCGCTTTCTTTTTTTTCCTGGCTGTATTTCGATATACATACACGGTGAGCGACAAAAACAAAAACGAATCATACGGCATTAAAAAATGTTTCTCCTCTAATTATCTCGGTGATTAATAGAAATCTTTTTCCGTTTCCTTTCACCGTGTTCACTGTGTTGCGACCTCGCAAAATGATATCACAACGAATTTGTTAAATGCTGGTTTTTATTATTTACTTGTACTCTGTATAAAACTAGTCGAGTATTTCGGAGATGCTTACAGTTCGAAGTCAGATTTAAGAGTGACGCTGTGGAAGAGTTGGAAGTGGTACCTAGTCTTAGGAGGTATGGGAAACCACTTGAGGACCGTGATTAAATCGGTTGTTTTTCCGTTCCACATGCAAGGTAGATGTCCCAATTACTGCTACCTTAAGAGTGTACGGTAAATTCATTTAATTATTTTACGTGTTGTTTAACCTGAAAATCGTCTCAGTTTGGAACATGTAATATTATTTAAGAACTCTTCGATTAAAAAATATAGTTTTAAACATTGAATATGAAGAATTAATTAAAATCTGCAAACAATCCCAGTGTCGCTATAACTGTTAACTCAAGAATTAAATTAATTCTTATATATATATATATATATATTATGAGCAATTCATTTTATACAATAAATATCTCTTTCTTTAATATGATTTCACCATCACTTCCTACTTACGTAGTCCCGTTTTTGACGTTCGAATTGCTCTTTCGTTTTTCAACGTTAATTTTTAAATACCAGGTACATATAAGAACATGTATTTCTTTGTTTTTATCTAAATCAGAGTTGCAATGTGATAATAAAACTTTTTCTACACAATGTATTTGTACGTTACGCATTTGTTAAGTAAATTAAATAAAGTGGCAGTATTAGGGACACTGACAGTAATTGGGACATTTACCCTAGGGACGAAAATCAGAAAGAGAAAGTTGTCTTAGCCTGCACTCTTGAAGTGCTCACAAAAATACACATAACCTATGTACTTTTTAGGAAAATATTCGTTGGGGTATCCAACAATTGACAGAGAATCGAAGGAAAATAATTGGCTTGCGAAATTCTTGTTCCGGTTTTGCCCTCAATTTGACATAGGTCATGTTGCAAGACTTTCTGCCAAAATTTGCTTTACCATTTTATGCATTTATAGCCTATAGGATTCTGTGAAAATCAATAAAAAAACGAAATTTATATCGGATACAAGTTTTCTGTTTTATTCTGAACTTAATAAAATACCGAGAAGGGGAAAGAAATTTCTAGATTTCTTCTTGTCTTAAAGGAATCACTTTTTAAAATGTCATTTTGCATAAAAATCCGCACTCTTGTTATCAAGGTTCGTAGCGGTGTTTTCGTAACCGCGAAATTCCGTTCTCGCCGGCGATCAAGAGACGGAACCACGAAGTAAATATCGTGCTATCGGCTTGAATGGCCCATATTACAGTTTCAATCTGTTAAAGGGGTCTATATCCGGTGTTTCCGTGCCGGCGATGTATTGTCCCCGTCTCGTTGTTCGATGGACGGTTATAGTATTGGCTGTATCGAACCGCGAGAAGAAACGCGTTCCCTACGGTATTCACGGTATCGTTTCGTTGAAACAGAGAACATTTAAACACACACCGTCCAGGCGAGACTTTAATAAATTCTGACTGAATGAAACGTGGCTCGATTATTCAGTAATGGTCGAACAACTCGGTACGTTCCTCGTTCGATGCGAACACCTCTAGCTGCCCCGTTTGGCGAACTTTATAAACAGCCTTGATATGTTTTATATAATGTGCATAGAACCGGCGTGGTAGGACGTATCGTATGATCGATACATCGCCAGGTTGCTTCGCCCGTACATACGAGATGCGACAAGACCGTGGAACTAAACCGGGAATGAAGAAAAAAACAAAAACAAAGGTAATAGGAAGAGGTTGTAACCTTGCACACGAATACACCACCATCTTGGTGTGGGTCGGGGCTAATCTCGAGGATTCATCCGAGAAAGATGGAAAAACCTGTTCAATGTTTGTCGTATGGTATCATCTTGCGTGCGGTCCCACCTGAACACACAGAAAATATCGCGTCTTTTTCCACGGTTTCTTGTCTCGTCTTTCTTTTTCCTTTTTCTTTCTCGTTAAATCAGGCACGATCGAGAAACGAACCTGTCACGAGGATCAGCCCTATGATTCTGTCGTTCGTCGGTCGAACGAAACCGGTAAGACACCCGGTAGATAATCGAGCGTTGAACGGGGCTGCTAGCCGGAGCTGAAACCGACCGACCGACCGCTGCAAGGTCAGGCGGTGGCCTCCAACTTCCGGTGGTGGTATTCGCACACATAGACGACGCATCATACGTACGCAGACATAAAACGGGCCATTCCCCTTCCTCCTCCGTTCCCTCCTCTTCACCTCCGCAACACCCACACAGCCCCTCCCCCCTCCTGTCCCTCCACCTTTCAGCCTCTAGTCCTCCTACTCGTGCTCCTTCTCCTTTCGCGCCTGGTCGCGCGTAGTGCGTCCTTCTCTGCAGCAGCCCCGACGCGGGTCATCTTGCTCGCTCACCCGACTTCCTAGAGATCTAGCCGTCTTTGTTCTTGTGGGCTAGCAACCTCTGTGTACATATTCGACGCTCCTCTTCACTTTCTCCCTCGATCGAACCAACCAGCTCCTTTTTCCCCTCTCCCCTTCCCTGATGCTTTCCCGCCAGTTGTTATATTCTACATGTCGATTCCTCTCGGTTTTTGACCGCGTTGAACCTGCCCAAAGAAGATAAGATCCTATCCTCTTTGGTTCTGCCCTGTTTTCAGGGTCAGAAATAAGGTGAGACAATCGAGCACTGCGATTTTTATACCTTGTATATCTTGACGATGGTCTTTATCGTACAATTTCTAGAATATAGAAAGGTAGTTAGCACCGATCTGCTGGTTAGCCGGGTGACTCATGCGAAACAGATCTACTCAAGGTGAAACGATCGTCCCACACTGGTTCGATCGCGACAGAAGAAGAAACTATTGAATGGGTGTCGTGCGTTTGTCTAACCGCCTACGAGGTATAATAGACCTTTCATCGGATGTACAGACGCCTCTCGATTATCGTCACGAGCTCGTGTCCGCGCCGGGACAATAATCTTGTAGGGAGAAATGCTTCAGCCCTCGTAAATTTGGTTTGTGCCCGAAGTTCGAGACTCGACAACAAAAGCGGAGGGACAATAAAGTATGCGTCTGACATGTTCCAGGCCCTTCTCCCCAGCGGTGGGGATAACGCCTGGACAATAATTATATATAATAGAGTCTGTATTTCGTCGGCCCACTTTTCCAATTTGGTGTCACCTATCCACCGTAGGGTCACCGTTCTCATAACGTGGGGATCAGTAAAGTCACTTTTAAAGGTACTACAGCTAAGTGGGCCACCAACTTCCATAAAATGAAGGGTCTTTTTTTTTTTCGTTTTTCTTTTTTTTTTTTTATTGGGAAATCTCTTATGAGATTTATTACGACATAATGTATAGTACAGGGTATTACAGAGTATATTGTATGGCATAACCAGAACGTTAGTAGCATTATAAAGAAACGAAGACCCTTAGGCACGTACAGTGAGTGTAAAAAGTATTCGTACACCCTTTAAAACGGAACAACTCTTTTAAAATTGGTCCAAATGACTTGAGTTTTTTTGTGAAGTTAGAGACATTAATTTACTAAATGATGTGAAAAACAAAAATTTGGAAAAGTTGCAATTGGTCCGAATCGCGAAGAAAATATTAAAGGTCGTGTTTTACAACTTTTTAATCAGAGGCTATAATGAAAATTTAATAAATACATATCGAAGATTTATGTTAGTTATGTACATACTGAAACTTTCATTGAAATCGAAATTGAAAGAAAATACAAATGAACTTCGTACAGTAATCAATTCCATTTTCAACTGCTGTCAATCTTGTATTGCTAAAGGCGGCGGACATTTTGAAATGGAATATTAGCTGCACCTATGAATTTAGAATTGAAGTCAGTACCAGTAGTAAGAATTAGTATTAAGTGACTTGCAGTAATGATTAGTATTAAACAAAAATTGGTATTAATTTAATGACTCCGGATAGCAAATACAGCTCGCACAAAACTACAAGTAAATATCACTTATCTTTTCCTTTCGAATTTCGTATTGTTTATAACTTTCCAATAAAGCGTTAAAGAACCTATGTTCATATAACATTTTTTCTTGTCTGGATCTATCGAATATACTGACAGTTTGACACTTTAAACCTGAGATACCCTGTATATCAAGGCCTATGCAATTTCATAAACAGCTTAATTCTTGTTCAGTCACTCTGACGCTTAGTGTACCGTTACGAATAAAAACCTCCTGTTATAGTTTCATTTTAAAAGTATGTATTGTACTCATTCCATCACCCGGAATCCAACACCGCGCAAAACATTTCGAGGCGGGCTACCCTGTTCTCCGGGCAATTTGTTTCGCGGTCGTTTCTACGAATAACATTGCGGAAAATCGAGAGCGAGAGGAAGAGCGATGTATCCGATTAATTGGAAACGATTCAGCGAAATTGGAAGGCTGATTGAATTTTAGCCTCGGTTGATTTTCTGTTACCCCCTGGATTATCGAAGTGCAAGGGACCCGTCATGAGTTAATTGGATGCCGTCAGGAGTAGCGGGTGGGTATTAACAGAAGAATAATTTCTCATCCGTTATCGAGATTTAATTATAATTTACACGAACGCTAAATTATCTAAAACGAAACAAAAAACTGGTCCCGAAGTTAGGTTTAACGTAGTTCAGAGACTGCACGCAGTTTCTACAAGGTGTAACAAAAATATTACAGGACCCGAAAATGGAAGACTCGTGAGGTGATTTGGAACAAGTTTTTCCTTAGCAGATATGTTATCCGAGGCTTTGTTAACGAGATATTAACGAAAAACCCCGACCAATCAGAGCGCGAGTCTGCCGGCCGAGTTCCCGCGTTAACGTTGGCAATCAATCGCAGCGCGTAGCCAACGTTGCCGCGGGAACTCGGCCGGCAGACTCGCGCTCTGATTGGTCGGGGTTTTTCGTTAATATCTCGTTAACAAAGCCTCGGATAACATTTTTGCTAAGGAAAAACTTGTTTCAAATCACCTCACGAATCTCTAGTATCCTGGTCCTCCAACATTTCTCTTACACCCTGTATATCGCTACCTAAAGAATGATCCCGATCTAGCGGGACATTTCACACAAACACACATAGATTGTCCGCAATAATAGCCGTTCGCCGGGTCGACCGAATTATCGAAGGGTGCTCGAAGCTCGCCCCGAATCCAAGACACTCGATTATCGCGTGTACAGATTCGATAAAACCCCAGGCACACCGCAGGGTCATCCTATCCGCCGTGTTCTCTGTATAGAGATCGATACCGATTTCGTCTGAATCCCGGCTGGCGCCTCCGTTAATTCCAACGCGCGTCCCTCGGGCCACATGATGGGTAAGAGGAGCAGAGTCGAAAGAGCATCGAGGGGAGGGTTGGAAAGAAACAGCCCTTCGAAACACCTGCCGGAGGCACGATGGTCGTCGTACCGTTCGATCGACGAACCCCAGGCTAACGCGCTGTGCCTGGCCAGAAAGAGGTCACCGCAATCCACAACGCGCGGTGCTCTCCTTCTTTTTCCTTCTTCACGTTTCTCTCTGCGATCTTCGTCAATCGTGTTCCTCTTCACGCGGCCTATTTTCGTGGAAAATACACGAACCCCAACCCCCCCTCTTTTTCTCCTCTTCTTCGGTGTATGAAAAGCGCGCGCGCTGCCGCGAAACATCGACTAAGAGGAATGAGGGAGAAACATCGATGGTTAGGGGAGGGGGGAATGGAAGCAGGCCAGACGAACCGGATGGAAGAGGGATGGATGGGACTGAAGAGGCAGAAAAGAGAGAACGTGCGAGGGAGAAGGAAAGATAAATAACGACGCTCACGAGGAAACAGGAAAAAAGATCTTTTGTTGAGAAGTGCGCGCCTCCCTCGTGTAACCACCCCCTTCCGCCCCCTGCAAGCCAACCCCATCCTCGTGGCCACTCGTGACTCCCGGGGAAATAGAGTTCACGTTTCGACGAGAACTCGTCCGCGTATCTAGCTTCTGCTATGCGTATCACCCGAGCCCTCGTACCCTCTTATCTGCTATTCTTCTCTCCCTCTCTTTTTTTTCTCTGGTCTTTTATTTTTGTTTCCTCTCGCACCGCGGGTTTTCACGGTTCTCGCGGATTTCCATCGAGTCAGCTGGCCGATTTTTGCTGGTCCTTGGGAGGATTCTAGAGGAATCGGGTTCTTTGCATTTCGAATGTATGGAGTTAGAATTTTCGGACGATGCACGGTGGTTCTTTTTTTGGAATAACTGGCCGAAATTCAGTTTTCGATGAAAGTAGCAGATCTCGTATTACACATTTAGATTATACATATCAGTTTGGAGACATCTTAAGAGTGTAAACATCTCGGAAGTCCTACGGATGTTCTCAAGATTTAAATTTCGCATGTACTAGGAATGTCTGTTTCTTAAATTCCAGATGGTTTCGTTTAGTAATTTTGACTGAATGTCATTCCGTGCAAGGTGATGGAACCCCATGAGCAAAGGAGTCATTCTTTACAGAATCAATAGAGAAGTGTAACGACACTGGTGGTTTCGTGCGGAAACCCCAGGAATTTAAAAAATTATTATTTTCCTTAAACTGTCTCTAAGCAACACAGAGTAAATATTTTGCTTTGAAAATACAAATAAATACAATGTACACCCACGAGCAAACTCGGCTTCCACTAAGAGAAAATGTGACGTAGAGGATAAGGGCCTACAGCCACTTGGTAAATTTATTCCAGGTACTGAAATTAATGTTAAATCGAATGTTAATGTGCCATAAATTTCAGTAATTCCAAACATCAAGAGGAAGGAGGATAGTAGGAGGCCCTTCACTTACGTCACTTTTTTCCCCTAGCGGAAGCCGAGTTTGCTCGTGGATGTACCCTCACGAGCAAACTTAGCTTCCGCTAGGGGAAAAACTGATGTAAGGGAACGACCTCCTACCACTTACTCTCGGAGTTATTGCAACTTATGCGAAATTAACATTCGGTTTAACATTTATTTCAGTATTTGAAATAAATTTTGCTAAATGGTAGGAAGCTCTTTTCTTACGCCATTTTTCCCCTGGAGGAAGCCGAGTTTGCTCGTGGATGTACCCTCACGAGCAAACTCGGCTTCCGCTAGGGGAAAAAGTTATGTTAGGCAAAGACCTCCTACCACTCGGTCTCGGAGTTATTGAAACTTATGCGAAATTAACATTCGGTTTAAGATTTATTTCAGTATTTGAAATAAATTTAGCTAAATGGTATGAAGCTCTTTTCTTACGCCCTTTTTCCCCTATAGGAAGCCGAGTTTGCTCGTGGATGTTCATACGATGTTTCTGCGCTATTTGGAACTCTAGCAGGAAGACACCTTATACATTGGTAACCAAAAAGCAAATTGTTGTCCATGGAACACGGGAACGCGTTCGGCAAGGGGTTAAACGTGGCTCGCCTATTCAATATCGAAGTCGTGGCAACGTGTATCGAAACGCGCCCCGGCACTTTAATCTTCTGTCCGTTATATCCCGCCACGCCATTCGTTGACTGATGAAAAATCTCAACGATCCACACCGTCATCCAGCTGCGACTTCGACTTCGCCGAATGGAAAAACAAAAAGACCAGGGACGCTCGCCCCAGGCTCATTGTTTCGGCGCGTTGCGTTTAACAATGTCCCCTCCAGCACCTACCTCGCGAGTACCGAGCAGAGGAGAAAAGAAGCGAGCGCGGAGAGGATCGCGCGAGCGTAAAGTCCCGCGCTGGCCCATTCTCTTCCCTGGTCCCGGGGTTTATTTCGCGTCCTCTCCATGTCCCGAATCCCTCAGTATGTCATTAGTTTTGCCTTTATTCAACGCACGTGCTCGCGGCTGCATTCCCCTGGCCCTGTTTGTATACAATACACGGGGAACGGCGCTGGGAACGCGAACGGTTCGTCGTTTTCGAGGCGAAGAACAGGTAGCCTAGCACAATGCCAGTCACGAGGAGCCTCGTTTTGCATCTCGATATTGCTCGACCCCGGTTTTCCCTTGTCCCTCCACCTCCGAAATCTCTCGAAAGATTACTTTTACTTGGTTTCGGTACTTAGGTGAATGGAAGGAACGACGGTATATGGGGAAACTTGGTGCATAAGGTGGGAACTTCGATCCGCGTGTGCGGCGGATGCAACCGGGATGACCAGAAATCGGATTCTTATAGGACTGAATGAAGCAGGTGTCACGTCTGTACCATCAGCTTTCTTTGAGCACTTTGGGCAAGAATTCTTGAGGTGAAGGGCTCTGTCGAATCGTTTCTTTTTACACGAGGTTTCCAAAGTGTCTCTTCTTCGTCGTTAATGGTTCTTTCGACGAAAAGTGGTCTAGGCTTATCTTGGTTTTACTCGTCCAGTGCATCTTTTTGATGTATTGTATACCAATTTTTGGTTTACAATATCAAGAATCAATAGTATTTAAAGCATTTGAACAAATTTTTCTTTTGTAAACAATATGTTGACTCACGATAAATAACGACCTAGTAGAAGGGCTTTAAAACTGTTATGATATATCGATTTGGGTTCTCGAAATAGATATGGAGAAATTTTATTCTGAATAACTGTTATTAAATACTGTTCTTTCGATTATTGTCTGGCTTGTTCTATACGATTATTGTCCAGGCACAATATTTTTGTAGATCTCGCGCTGTCAGTTCTTGCGTTACAGTCTAGTGGATGTCGGTGACTTGTTTAAAGTGGAAACGAACTGGTCGACAAAATACGGTACAGTTTATAAGTGTCGAAAATGTCCTTCTTCCGTTGGACTTTCCGTGATACACCGCGCCGCGTTTGGAAATCCACGCGAAGGAAATGTGTCCCGCTTGGCGAGTCACTCTGGCATTATTTGCTTCCTTCGCGACGTGTCATTACCGTTATTTAACTATAATAGAAATCGGCCAGCGTGACGGACGGTTTTCGTGATACACTTTTCACCGTGCAGAACTCTCCTCGATGAAAACGGGGACAGCTTTATTATACCCGTAGAACCATTTATCGAATATTGAATTACAATTAAGGACCTTGCATCTCCATTTTTACCAACTTCAAGTAAATTAAAAAAAAACTGTTTATAAAATTGTTGCTTTGACTTAACTTAGAAGAACGCTAATAATGTATATTTTCACAATATACGTAATAGTTATTGAGTTGATAAATGTTTGTTTCTATTTTTGGTGAATTTTTCAAATCTGCTGCATCCGACTTGCACCAAAGTGTACGAAAATCGGTCAATTTTTGTTAACTGGCCACAATAAAGAACACAATTTGCTTGTTGACTTGCATAATAAAGAAAACATGGGAAAAATGTGTTGACATTTTTTGTAGATATCCAAAAATAACGTCACTTTTTACCCTGCTCGTCATCATTGTCTGTGGAAGTAACATCATCCCCAGTCAACAAATATTTGAGTGCCTTATAAAAAGGTTTGATTATTAGGTGGAACATAATTGATGGCTAACTGCATTTCGTCGCTATATTTTGCCTTCTTTAATGGCAAAGAAGCCGTATTCCTGGGGTCCAACTGATAGATTGTACTCCAGATTACACAAAAGTATCCAAAAAAGGGAATATCACTTGTATGCTGACACAGTAGTCATCCAATTTCTGCCCTATTAAAGAAAATCACCCCTTTCAAGGACTTACACCTATTTTGGGACACCCTGTATACAGATTCCGACTGAAACAGTTATGAAGAACCTTTATTCTGAAATAATTGTTACGAAGAACCTAAAATTTAGGCTATATCAGTTTCAGTAAGGTTCTTATATCAGCTCTCATATCAGTTTCATAATGAGAAATCTTGAATCTCTATCTCTCTGTATTCAAAATCACTTTACTCACATGACTGTTATAATGTTCACCAAAGTTAAGTATCACACTTCAATTGACCATCATAACTTTAAAATTATTTTTTGATGTCGGTTTAATACATTCGAAATTACCTGCAATTCTTTTTGTACGATGTCATTGTTTTCTTTTTGATGCAAGATTAATGCAGATCTGGATCTAAGGGGCCCCGTTCTGAACCTTTCATTTCGTTACGGTTAAATGTTATTTAATTCTATTTAAAATAAATTTCAATTTCCAAGATTTATGTATTTTGTTGTGCTGTATTACAACCCCCTCGGTATTCAACCAAGGAGGCCCCCGAAAATTGGATAACCCTGGGTCACAAAAAATCTTAACCGAGTCTGCTTTTGGACATTTTAAAAACCGTAGTCCATCTCTCTCGAACTTACCCTACTTACTAATTTCATCGAGGCTTCGATGGCATCGAAATTGAATAAATTCCAGCCGCTTTGATTGGCCTATTACACATATCCGACCATTTTATGAAGCAGAAGGGGGACGAAGTCATTTTCTCCGCGGCCGACAGACAGGTAGAAGCTTCCCGTTGTTTCCGTGTGGTGTTCTCGTTTCCAGTATTTGACGCGCGCGGCTCGATCCAATATTCGATCGACAGACGTCGGGATGACGCAAGCCCGCCGTCACCCTTTGAAGCTGCTTTCCACACGAATGGAATGTAGGCCTGTTTGCCGCAGGAAGCGAACTTTCCCTGTGCCCCTATTTTCATTCTTCCCCTCTGTCGTCCTATTTTCCCTTGAATCGAAAAGTTCGAACTACCCCCGACAAGTTTGTCGCCGCGATTGGATCGAAAGATTTTCTGGGCTTTCTTTCCCCGTTGAACTGTTACGAGGGGTAATGTTCAAGGTTATCTGGAAGGAGGAGGAGCATTGGACTTACAAGGAAACGTTCCGAACCCGAAAATCTCGATTTTAACGAAACTTTGCAGGAATGTAGGGAATATTAAACTATGCTCGAAACAATTTTTTTTTGTCCGTTTTCATGCTGAAGAGGTGAAATCAGCCCTTAAAGTTTTTGCGTTCTTTTTTCGGTTTCTTAATATAACTTTGTAATGGTACGAGATAGAGCAAAACTGTAAATATAATTGTTCAGGTTTTTATGATCTGTTGCCGTTGTTGAAAGAAAAATTTTCTACGACGCGTCATTTACAAACAAAATGATTGTTTTTATTTTCCATATAAATTCTTAACATTAAGAGACAAAGATAATCATTGCATGCAACAAATGTGCATTGACCAATCGTTCATTAAATTATGAAAGTATATAATTTTTGTGAATTTTTTTAATTGCAAAAATAATTTTCCACTTTTTGACTGATATTGATCAATTTCAAAATGTTTCATCGCTTTAGCAACGTCTTAGCTGTTACATTTTTTTATATTCGGACCACTCTGGATCAGCGGGATTCGATGATTTAGCATTTTTCTTTTCTTTGGTGGCCGGCGAAAGTTCCGTTTACCGCCGTCGAACTGGTTCCCTCGTAATTATCGGAGCGTGTTCGGTGCAAAATCCGGAGGAACCGCGGGGAGTCGCGAAAGGGCATCGTAAAAGTGAACGTGAACGCGCGAAACGTTCGTGTACACTTAGCTCTCGAGCCGGCTATAGCGTAATTCTTAATGAGCCCTTACGCAACGCGACGTCGTCTAACCGCCGAGTCGATCCACGACTCGAATCCTATCCCAGGCGAAGCTTTTTCTCCTCGAGTATCGTGTTTGTTCGCGTCGTTTAACACCCCACTTTGACGAAACACAGGCGTCAGCGGGGTTTTTTTTTTCGTGGACGACAAGTATTCAATCCCCCCCACAGGCTAGAAAATTCGTGTAAATATTAACCCTTTAACGCCAGAAACCCTGAAATCGTTATTTCAAAATTTTGAGATTGACATACAGAGTGTCCCATGTACCCTGAAATCGTTATTTCAAAATTTTGAAATTCACATACAGAGTGTCCCATGTACCCTGAAATCGTTATTTCAAAATTTTGAGATTGACACACAGAGTGTCCCATGTACCCTGAAATCGTTATTTCAAAATTTTGAAATTCACATACAGAGTGTCCCATGTACCCTGAAATCGTTATTTCAACATTTTGAAATTCACATACAGAGTGTCCCATGTACCCTGAAATCGTTATTTCAAAATTTTGAGATTGACATACAGAGTGTCCCATGTACCCTGAAATCGTTATTTCAAAATTTTGAAATTGACATACAGAGTGTCCCATGTACCCTGAAATCGTTATTTCAAAATTTTGAAATTGACATACAGAGTGTCCCATGTACCCTGAAATCGTTATTTCAAAATTTTGAGATTGACATACAGAGTGCCCCATGTGAGGTATTACAAGCTATTTTTTATGAAATTATTGCAGATATCGAAGTGTCAGTTTCTTTTTAACTAAACGTTGCAACGGGGCTAATTTTTTGAGTGCAACAAATTTGGTCAGAGGTTTCTTAGTAAGGGGGAGGGTCACCCACCCCCTTTTTTTTAAATGGAAGGAGGTATTACTTGTTTTTTATTTGGATAGCTGTTACCAAATGTTACATTTGTTGATTAATTTGACTATTTATTTCTATGCAACATGTTAAAAAGTGCATCAGAAGTCGAGTTTTTTATACTAGGTTTACGATTTCTTGCACTTTTAGGTCTAATCTTTCAAGTACTACGGTCGGCGCGTTAGGGTCATTTAAATGCTTGCAGAATCTATACTTCTATGAATTTTTCACTGAAATTTCGAAATAGCTTTCTTGAGATGTTATACCATGGAAATACACAGTAAAAAAAATCAAGTTTTCCATAAATTTTGACCGGGAAGTACCCTCAAACCAGCCACGAAAAATCACCGATGCCGACCAATATCTTCGGAACGCTTTCGTAGTCTGCCTGACCTACACTAAGGTGGCGGACCTCGTTTCAGCACCCCACGAGACCACAGCTTGAACCAAGCTATGGACGAAGTGTGTGTTGGATATCTACTGGTTAGAATCTAGGGACAACGTCGACTTTTTCCACACCTCCGGTCGTTGTTACGTCATTAGAAAGTGGAAATGATAGTGATTAGAGTCACGGAAGGTTCGAACGAGGGTTGGCCAATGGTCAGACACAGATATATTCTTGTAGACTTTCACGTTCGTTGCGGAGTTCACGGTAATTGTAAATCTTCGAATACAAACGATTCTTGAAATCTCTTTTGCGCGTCGAGAGCAATCTTCAACACATGTTCCGATATAACATTTCCACGTTTACACGAATCGATCAAGGTCGACAGGCAGCGTGTTACAGATCTCCGAAACCAGATTTCGGCACAATTTTATTCGAATAATACACAGAGAAACGGTAGTATCTACGAACGTTTACCTTTAAAAAGAGTTAATTAGACTAAACAATCGTCTGACAAGTGTGTATTCGTTCGATGAAAAATATTATTTCATTACAAAAATTGAAATTGACACGTTCACTCTTGTGTGGGCAACCAAAATATTCACGGTTATTAAGGAATTGGATTACTGCTACTGACAGACTAGATAAACATGGATAATTTTACTCTCATACTTTTCCGAAACTCTTAGTTTTACCTGTCTATAATATAGTGCTCTTGTAGGTAAGAACAATAAAATTGTTAAAGAAATTTCGAAATGGGTACCTGAGTACCGGTTGCCTTTGCAGGGACTTAAACCGGTATGATTTTGATACCGGTATTACGCCACCAATGCTATACCGAAAACGATATATTACCGAAAATCGAAATAAATATCGGTATTCATCGATTTCTATAAAAGTAGGGCCTATATAGAGCGAAGGTACAACCGAAAATACCGAATCAATACCGGTATTTTACGTTCTGGTAGAAGACCCTGGTTGCCTACAAAAGGGTTAATTGATTCAAAATGTGCAAAGTTAGTTTTTTTTATTTTTTATTCGTTATTCGACATTTTTTATCTAGTTATTGAATTTGCCCATCGTTGTCTGAAACGAATGTATTTCGCAAAATCTCGATAATGTGGCGGTTGCTGAACGGAAACAATAACACGCGTGCACCGTTCCGGTTCGCGTACGCGACAAGAGGAACGCGAAACGAACCGCGACGGCGCGCGTCGCCACGAGGTTGAGGGGAAAGGAGGTGAATCGTGACGAAGGTGGATATAATCGAGGGATGGGAGGGGGAGGGAAGGTTCGTGATCGCGGGTAGGGGAAGGTTGTGGTAGGTCGTGATACCAAAATGGCTGACGGAGCGTTGCTATGACAACGGGTGGGCGGAGACAGAAAGTTTCTCAAGGGGGCGGGGACTTCTACTTCGGCGGCCATTACGAATCCCCACTCCGACAGCTATCGCCGTCTGGCGGTCGAATTATCAACCATCGAATTTTGTTTTTCGCGCGCTTTTAACGGACTTTTCCCCGCGCATCCGATAGACATCCATTTATAATATAGCTCAGTTAATCACTCAAAATCCAGACCCCTTGAACCTCATCCCCCTCCCCATTACTTAGATTTAAAAAGATGACAAGTCCTTCGAAAGCTATCTACCTGTTTTTAATCTTGGGATGCCCGTTTCAGGGAGATGTGCAGTCTATATTCCTATGTCTATGATAACATCGACCTATGCTGCATAGGTCACGCCAAATTGTTTTGGAAACACAAGTAGGCGGTTCGTAATTTTCGAACGTGACTGCAATATTTTCAGGACGATTTATGCTACTTAACACTTTATTGACCGGTATCCTATTAATAGGCTTTTAAATTTCAGTGTTTACAGATAAGAAGCCTGTTAATATTACTCTTAGATTAGGGTTACAGTAAAAAAATTTACGTTATTCCATTAGAGTTTTTGCTATTTTTCCATGAATGTAATTTGCTGATGTGATTTAACCGTTCAATAAGTAGTTACTGCGTTGTTAATCGTTCGATGTACCGAACCTATTAAATACCAATATCGGTAGATAATGTATGAACAAACAGACACAATCTTGGAATCATGAAATGCGTTCGAAGAAACATTGAAATATGTTTCAAGAAAAAAAAAAAAAAGAAAAAAATCTGGTCCACTTATTCCGGCTAGATTGAATTGTCGACAAAACGAGGCCGGGCAACGAAGATTTCACGGGCAGAATTCCGGGCAATATTGCCAGGACGTAATTATCAGCGGCCACGCGTACACCAATTAATCCATATGTATATAGGCTAATTATTCCGCGTCGTCGTTCGATGATGCTAACGCAATTATTCGGGCGGGTTAGGCTGCCCGGGAATTCGAGGGAGCAAAAATAAAAGAAACTGATTAAATAACTGCGCGAACGGTGTCTCGGGGTGTAAATTTGGAACGGGGAAATTCAATCGGTGGTCGGGGGTCATAAATAAAAATCTACGTTGGCGCCCGCTCCGTTATTAACGTTTACGTTATTTATACCGCGCCACGGTGTATATACACGAACGCGCGGGCCGATCCCGGTCGCGCCCATTAATATTTACCGGGCAATTAACTCTCGGACGTTCTGCAGTCCCGCATAATCAGCTAGCGCTCGCGTGTTTAGTCGCAATTTTTGCTTTACCGATTCGATAGCCTCGAACGATTAAACGATAGTAAAAGAAGAACGTGTTTCGCTTTGTTCTTAAATTATGTTTATTCCAAAGAACAAATCAATCAACTTCAGTTGTAATATTAGTTAAGTATTTGAACAATAGTATATATAATATATAGAGAATATTGCACTTAATTAACAACACTGACATGGGCGTAGCCAGGTTATTAGTCTGGGAGGGGGTGGCAAAAATATTAACACATCGATTGCCACAGTGAAAAAGGCTGTATGTAGCCAGACACACTTTATTTTGTTTTTAAACTCATAAATCATTGAAAATGTATGCGTTTCGTTAACACTTTGCCACGTCACCCAAATATGGGTGACATGTACATTGAAAAGTGTATGGATTATTGAAACACTGTTATAAAATGTCTGCATGAAATTAATATCACTGTATAATTTAAAACAAGACCTACAGCCTCTATTAACTAAACTCAAATATTTTCTACAATTTATGACTTAAAAAACGAAATAAAGTGTGCCTGGCTACGTACGGCCTTTTTCACTGTGGCAGTCAACGTGTTAATAGAGGCTGTTGGTCATGTTTCAACTTCTACTGCAACATTAAATATTACGCAAAAATTTGATAATTTTGGGAAGACTCGGGGGGGGGGGGGAAAATCCTATTTTTTTTCTTGTAGGGTGGAGTAAAAGCCACTTTTTTCCGTCAGGGGGGGGGGGCAAGTACTATAGTGGTGGTCACACTGAATCTGATTTTATCCAGGTACATATATTATATTCAGTAAACAGAACGAACGCATTTTTTTGTTGCAGATCCTCGTAGAATACGACGACGTAGAGTGGCAACGAAGAGAATGGCTATCGCTGCACAGAGACGCGGTGTTCTCCTTTTTTCTGGTGGAGAAGGGTTTGTACTGGGCCGAACGACCTGACCCCAGGCATGCCAGCCTCATCGCCATCGATCATCACAACCACGCGAATAATAACCACCATCATCACCGTATCAACGGGAAACCCTTGAGGGGCGCCACTGCTGTCGCGAACACGGTCGCCTGGCCAGCCCTGGTAAGTAGATATACACCTACATTGTTCATCAGTTTCTAGAGCTTAATTCAACACGTTAAACGAAGTACAACTAAATTCAAGTTGAGGGGTTAGGCTACCCCGACGAGCTAGAAATCATGGGTACCTTTGTGAATCTTTTCTGGGAATACAATAAAATAAACTGGAAATCAGTTGCAAAACCTGTATTCAGAGTTGGGCAGAATTTAATCGAATAAAATACACAGTGAAAAGTAACAGTATGTAAGGGTATCGTCCTGAGCTTTAAACAGTTAATGAGATTAAATAATTGTTCGAGAAATGTCGATTCATGAATAAATAAGTATTATTTTATTATAAACATTGTAATTTCCATGTTTAAACAATTAAAAATGACGAAATACTTTTATCTTTTATTCGTTGTTCGAAATTTTTTATCTAGATAATGAGTTTGCCCATCTCTGTCTGTAATATACCTGGTGACTTACGAGAAACAGAACACGAAAATATCTCCGTTAGGATTGAAGATAGAAGAACATTTAAAGAGGAAAGTTGTACAATACTATTCAAGGAGATAAATATGATACAAAAATTTTCTGTTTGTTGTTGTCTTCAAGGTCGTTTGAGGGTCATCAGTGGTTTTTTAAGGGACTTGGTATATTTTTAACTTTATAGTGTAGTAGTTGATTGTCAAGACGAGTTCAACGATGTGATATACTATGATCTTCAAATGACCTTGGAGTAAAAAATGTCTAGAAAGAGATGGACAACTGCGATCAGGAAATTAGTCTTTGTAAAGCAGAACAGCTTCTCGAAGAGACTGACGACTTTCGTGATAGATGGAAATTAGATCGATCTTCTGTGAGTAACGCATCGTTAAACGGTGCAGTAATTCTTCGATGAATGCGACACGAACAACGGCGATATTCCCACCACTGGGGGATCTCCTTCTGGAACCAATCAAAACAGAAGCTAAGTAGAGGCTCGGCTTCGTACATAAAACAAGTCTACGAGGGTCTGATTTGATATTTTTTAAGTGAAATAAGTTTTATTTGGTACTTTTATGTCTCCACTGTAAGTACCCACAAAGCACATTTTGTTCAGTTTGTTAGTTCAATAGTTATGATTTATAGAAAAAAAGGTTAACCCTAAATTTCAAACAGCTGTAAAATCAACAATTTTAAAAATTGTCAACAATCCTTCGAGATAAGTTTATATACCTCTAACGACATATCCAACTTTGAACAAAATCTGAAATGATGCTCTAAAAATTACACGATTTCTCGTGGAATGACCCTGTACTAAAGACTTTACAACTGTTTTTCTGTTTACTTTAGTATATACCCCGGAACAAAATTCACAAAAGTACCAATGATTTTTAAGCAATCAAGATAGCCTAATCCTTTAACAGTTGCCTACCGCAAAACCGAGTAAAAACAGTCCTTTCCCGAGGCAAAATATTCTTCGTTTCCAATTTCCAATACTTGGCGGTCGGATAAGAAGATACAAATATATATCCGTCTTCGGTCCTCGACTATCGTCGACACGGAACGATCTCGGTCGATCGCTCCTCCGTCTCTATAAGTGTCCATTCCCGTGGGAACGCGTTCAGAAGATTGCAGTTTCGAATTTTCCAGCGCGACGGTCGCGAATGGTCCGCAGTTTGCATAGAAAGCGGGGGCCGCAATCTCGCACTGCCGTCTGGAGGATCGAAACGGTGATCCGAGACGGTTCACCACGTTGCTGCAGCTGTTCCCTTTCCTATTCCCGTTCCCCTCTCGACTGCTCCATTGGTCGACGACGCGAGTTTTAATCGTAATTAGCCGGAACTTTTAATTATCTGTCAGTCCGACTCTCGAGAACCTCCCCCCCTCCCTGGGTACGGTTATTTCCACGGCGTTCAAGACGTGATTCCGATTAAAACCGGCTGAAACGTCGGAAACGCGGCTTAGTAAGTCGAACACGCCGTCCCAGGCTCGGTTAATAGCCGAGGAATTAGATTCGTTAAAAAATTAAACGGCGCCACGTGGGAGACCGAACCCAAATCCCTGCGATCATCGCGTCTATGTAGGGGAAGGTTGCTGAATTTGTACTGCCACTGCTCTAATTTGTCATGTGTAAACAATTTGGGTCATCACCTAGGTTGAACCATTGTTGTAATTTATTATTTGTAAGCAAGCCTTATGACAATCTAGGTCAGGGGTTCTTAAACTTTTTAATTTAATTTTTGTACCACGTAAATAAGAATGACAAAATAGAAAGTATTTCCTGATTAAAGATCAATACATTCCAAATGGAGTGTTTATAATCAAAGAATAAGACATTGAAAATTATGTTCGTAAATGAAACTTTTATATTTTAGTAGAATCTAGTAAATGATGGGTAATAATACATGAGCTAATATTAAGGAGATTTATGTCAACCTTTATCTTCATTAATTTGAAACGTCATTAATTTAAGTCAGGAAAAGTTGCAACTTGAAAAATTTTTTTTTTTTTTTAACTTCATTAATTTTAAATCAGGTTCAAGTTGCAACCTTGTCCTATATTTATTTCTAATTAATAGCATGACTGAATACCCAGTTTCGCAAAGATATGATGTGTTGAAGGGCATTAAAAATTTTATTGCTTTGTTGGAAATATATTTATATTCATCTATTCAAAAATTGTACCACTAAAAATAACATAATATACAACAGTTTCAGCCACGCTGTTCTAAGTAATAAGTTAGTTAATGCAATCTGCATTATCCTACGTATACTGTCAATCACAAGGTCGAAATTGCTTACACACACGTTACAGCAGTGGTCCCAACCTAGGCGATGGTCCAAATTTTCAAATTCGCAACCTTTCCCTATTCCCTGGGATTTTAATGTGGCTATAATCGATTCCGATTCTTTTGCAGACGTTCTATCCCCTGGTGGCGCGTGCCGAGTTGCCGGAAGACGCGATGCCTCTCGAGTTCATGCAGGATCGAAGGTTGGACTTCGTCGATTACACGAAGCTGAAATCGTTCACCGTGAGTATTCGCACGCGTTACAGGAGAATATCTTCGGGAACGTTCGAAGCCAGTGGTGCGAGATAAGGAGAGAGAGTTACAGTGAGAGTCAAAACTAAGTGTACACCTCACAAAAGGTGAGGTTCGTGGTAATACTTCTGTAGCATCTTGCTATTGATCATAGTAATAATACAGATGGATATGATTTTTTTAACGTTTCCGGAATAAATAGGCAATCGACATATCTGAGAAAAAGAAATTCGGAACTATAACCACAAAATTTGGTTAAACATGGTGAATGTACTATTATGGTTTGTGGGCAGCGTGGCATTTTCTGATGTGGGACAGTTAGTTTTTATTCATAATACTATGAACAGATTTGGATATTTAAATATTTCAAAATCAAATTTAGCTGAAAGCATGGGTCTTATAGTGAGAGTTCATGACCCAAAGTATGTATATAGTAAAGGTAGTAAAAAATTGTTTGCTGGAAAACACTACCAATCAGTCAGGTCCTACCTCCACAGTCACCGGATCTCAATGTAATAGAGCATCTACAGGGTGTTTCGTTTAATTGGAAACGATGGAATATCTTACGAAGGATTAAAGTTATCAAAGAAATGTTCATACAAAAGTTGTTTGGTACAAAGGGGGACATTACGTGGTATAAATAATTTTTCTATAAGTGTAATGGGGGAGATATCAAAGTCAAGTTAATTTTTTTAAATGAAACTCTGTATTTTTTTATTCATATTATGATAGTGTTTGTTGAGACAAATACAACGAACTGCTACATGATATCATTCCGGGTTGTAAAACATCAAAAATTAAATACAAAGTAGTCAGATCAACACGGATCGTGTGTTGTAGGCCAGCTGAACTCTACGTGACTGTGCCATCTACTCGTACCAGACCAATTGTTTCGTTTTTAATAAAATATTCCTAGTATGGAAACAACACCAATATTGTAGCAAATATGAGGAGTTAAGCATAAATAATGGATTTTAAATTTCACTTACCACTATCTAACTTGTAGTATCAAGAATTAATTAATAATTTTTTACGTCATTTATCCTTTAACATGCCCACCATCGTTACAAATACACGTTTCTATTCTGTTTAAAAATTCTCTTTCGACACTTTTCAACATCTTGTCCGTTATTCTCTCGCATGTGACTATAATATTGTTTCGTAAATCATCTTAAAATCTTACTAATTTATCACTTCCTACTACAGGGAATGATATCACGTGGCAGTTCATTGTATTCGTCTTAACAAACACTATCATAATATAAATAAAAAAATACAGGCTTCCATTTAAAAAAATTAACTTGACTTTGATATCTCCCCCACTACTACACTTACAGAAAAATTATTTATACCACGTAATGTCTCCCTTTGTACCAAACAACTTTTGTACGAACATTTTTTTGATAATTTTAATCCTTCGTGAGATATTCCATCGTTTCCAGTTAAATGAAACACCCTGTATGCGAAATGATTAGATTCTAAAGCCAGAAAAATAAATATGAATGAATCCCATACTTTCAAAGTGTATACTCACTTTTGACTCTCACTGTACCTTTAGCAGTCTTAACGAACGTCGAACTCAGACGTCGAACTTCCGGCGAACGAGACAGTTTCCTTCCCCCCCCCCCACCCCCTCCAACCGTGTCATTTTCTTGACTGGCTCGCGATAGAATTCCCGGCCGATTAAGAGCTCGTGTGAGTTGTTGCCCGGAGCTACTACTACCTTGGCCAGCCCCGCCTCTGGAAACTTACTTCGTTAGGGCGGCTGGGAAACTTTCGGGGCAAGTTTCCGGGGCTGTTGACCCATTCGACAGCCTTCGGGGAAAGCCGTTCCTGGCCGTCTCGGAGAGATCTTACGTGCCCTAATCCCCCGGTTGACAGCTAAAGTACCGTCAATAGGTCAGACGAAGTTGTCGGCAGTCTGCGAGTGTGTCAACGCTCCCGCGGACTTTCATCGAGCTCTCTGATTTAGAGGCTGGGTATCGGTAATTTTGCTGCTTGATCTTGAGGACAGTTTGCCTCTACAGATCGTTGCGATTGAATTGGCTGGGCTGGTTAAAGTTTCACCTTCAATTACATAGCCGTGACACTTGGAATATCGCGGTACTCGGGAATGTATTGTTAAATTGTGCACTGTTCGGTTCTAGAAAGGTAGCGTCGCTCATCAAGGTAGGGGTCACTGATCGGTAGACCTAAGAACTAGACGATCAATTGGATTCGCTTCATTAATCTAGAAGTCACTGATCGATATATCTATGAAGTAGACGATCGATCGGATTCGATGGATCAAGATCGAAGTCATTGATTGGTAGACCTAAGAACTAGACGATCAATCGGATTCGCTTGGTCAAAGTAGAAATCACTGCTAGGTATACCTAAGAAGTAGACGATTAATCGGTTTCGCTTGGTCAAAGTAGAAATCACTGATTGATATACCTAAGAAGTAGACGATCAATCGGATTCGCTTGGTCAAAGTAGAAGTCACTGATTAATATACCTAAGAAGTAGACGATCAATCGGATTCGATGGATCAAGATCGAAGTCATTGATCGGTAGACCTAAGAACTAGACGATCAATCGGATTCGCTTGGTCAAAGTAGAAATCACTGATCGGTATACCTAAGAAGTAGACGATCAATCGGATTCGATGGATCAAGATCGAAGTCATTGATCGGTAGACCTAAGAACTAGACGATCAATCGGATTCGCTTGGTCAAGGTCGAAATCACTGATCGATATATCTAAGAAGTAGACGACCAATCGGTTTCACTTGCTCAAGGTAGGAGTCACTGATCGGTAGACCTAACGATGCCTATCCACGTGTTGCGTATCCTTGTATCGTATCACCGTTGTATATCAATGCGTAATCTTAAATCAAGCGTTGCATCGTTTTGTATGAAAACGTATCGTATAGTGATACGATACGATGTTACGCAACACGGTGATAC
This sequence comes from Dufourea novaeangliae, assembly GCF_001272555.1. Taxonomy (NCBI): domain Eukaryota; kingdom Metazoa; phylum Arthropoda; class Insecta; order Hymenoptera; family Halictidae; genus Dufourea; species Dufourea novaeangliae. Next base: position 2,933,079 of record NW_015373944.1, on the reverse strand, counting down.
GAAACAATGTTACGCAACACGGTGATACGAAACGATGTTACGCAACACGGTGATACGAAACAATGTTACGCAACACGGTGATACGAAACAATGTTACGCAACACGGTGATACGAAACAATGTTACGCAACACGGTGATACGAAACAATGTTACGCAACACGGTGATACGAAACAATGTTACGCAACACGGTGATACGATACGAGGATACACAACAAATGGTTCCGCATCTTAAAAAGTAGTCGATCAATCGAATTCAGATATAGGGTCAGGACAAATCGACATCAGGGATCATTCCATTATCGTTTCTGTCGTCCCAGTTAAAATCGTAAGAACGCTCCATCGATCAACCGATCTTCTCTGTGCGGGAGACGGCAACCGAAACGTGCTGGAGAAGTTTTCACGCCCCGTAGCGAGCGGGTGGACGGCCGGTCGCGGATGCGGGGAATTGTTTCCAAGTAATTAAACCAACGGAACTTTTACCGTTAAAAGTTTCGCCGTGTTCGCGTGGCGGGGCTGTAAGTGGTTCATGTGCGGCGAGAAGTTTCGCGCGGTGGACCTCCGCGCCGGTTCAGGATCAGCTGCACCGCGCTCGGAGTTTCAGTGTGGCCGATCCTCGCTCGTTACGTATTAAACGCGATCACCGTGGAATTAGTTCCACTCAATCCCGCGAAACGGCGTGTCCCGTTGAACGAGCCTCTTGTTCCTAATGTAAATCGCTGGAAACGCCACGGGCACGTTGAGGTTTCGTGGCGTTTGGGATCGGATCCCAGCGACGTCTTCGTGTTCCTTGAATCGTTGATCTGGATCACTCTATACCTGGGTTTCGTGTGTTGCAATCGCGGTACAAGCTCTGGGTGATTACACAAATGTTGGGATTTACAGAAAATCAATGCATTTAGACGAAATTCCTGGGATCTTTGTGTAATCTTCCTGGCTTTACATTTACAGAAAAATCAGGGCCACAAATAATTTTCCAAAATTTTTCGCGATAATCGTAGAATCAAAAGGCCAAGAACGTGATTGAATAATAATAAATACGATTACCGCGAGAAAATTGGAAAATTATAGGTGGCCCTAATTTTAATTGTACAAAGTGTAGAAGTGTAGAAGAAGAAAATATGTAGAAAGTGAAAAATCGATTTTTTGAAAATTTCTGACTTAGCATGACCCCTCAAGTATACCTTCAAAAAAATGTGAATAAAAAATATAATTGATCAGGTAGCTAAATTTTATTCAAGCCAATGATAAGCTAGATAGACTAACTTACAAAAACTACTTTTTGTATTTGTATTTTTTATATAAATCACGCTTTAAAGGGATCGTTTTAGACACCTCTCCCCTATGGTCGAAACTGCATCCATTGAATATCTAGAGATCAGTGCGTGCGAATGGTAAAAAGAGGACAGAGAGGGAAGAATGATCGTAGGAGTAGGTTTGGTAGGCGAAGGAATTGGTCTCGGCATCGCGCGGTCGCAGAACGGTCATACAGAGGCGAGACGAGTCTGCTGACCCTGAACTATAAATGCAACGGGTTCTTTCTGCCGACTGTTTCGCGGCGCATACTTAGCTGCACGCATATCGAGGGGGTCGCGGTGGACGCGCCGACACGTACGGCCCGGAGAACGAGCGAACCACGTGGCGGAGAATAGGATGATTCGTTCGCCACGGTTCGCTACCAATCCGAGCGTATAAGTAGAGCCAGCGCAACGCCTTGGGGGCCCACGATTTACTCTTGTTTCACCGTTGGCAACTGCCGAGGCTGCCGGTTTGGTGACTCGTGTCTCGGGAACCGCGTGTCCACCAACATCGGCGAACGTTGGAGAACGGCCAACACGAGGCGCCAACATATTCCCGTTCTGCTTAACGGTCCTTAGCGAACCGCGCCAAACGCGACGGCCTTTATGCCTTTCGTTTCGTTTCTCTTTGCCTGCTTTTCCGCTCGTCCAACCCCACGTGTCTCTTCGTACGTTCGAACGGTAGGTAGTCTTTTTGGCTCTTCGTGATCGGATTGCTGATAGGGTCTTTCAATCGATGGCTTGTTTGGAATTGATTTCAGAAGGGTAGCGGAGAGTGGGTAGGTTTGGGCCAGCTTTCAATTAGTTTGTTGTAGTGATTAAAATGAAAGAGGAACATGCTTTATAGCTGATGAATTGTAATTAATAAGGTCTTACCATTGATGTTCCGTCATGAGTTTATTTTATTATTATAAAGGAAGCTTTACAAATATAATAGTTCTAGAACTAGGTGTTTGGCCTATGCCTTACTTATGGGGGTGGTTTGGATCAGATAGTGGGAATAAATGGGTCATGCAGAAAAAGTTTAATGCATGTATATAAAAGTAATGAAATGAATAAATGAAATAATGACTCCAAAGGAATAACATAATAAACATAAAATAAAGACTGTAATGGAATAACATAATACACATATAAGTATTGAAAATTGTCAATTAAATTTTTAATGTGAAAAATAGTACGGAAAGCATTTCATTAAAAAGAAAATAGGGATGTTTGGATCGACCCAAATTTCTCGCACACTTCTGAGCCATACTTATACTTGCACAAGACTAAATTCGTATTGCAACAAACGTCTCGCTTGGGTTATGAATGTTTCTACTAGTGTAACAACGAACAATTGACATGTGAATAAGATATGCGTGACAAGAATGGAAATACAGTAATGTCTCGATGAGTGCGATTTACTCGGGTCCACTTCGAAGCATTCGTGGCAAGGCAGAAAGATTGTCAGCCCCTCATAAATTTGTTTTTTGCCTAAAGCCGAGCTTTTCCTTAATTTCTGTTAACTCTATTTTGATTGGTCCAACAGGGGTTCTCCCCTAGTGGTGGGAATAACGCCGTTGCTCGTGTCGCATTAATCGAGGAATCGCTGTATACTAATTGACCTAATCCGCCGACAACACAAACCTACCCACTCTCCCCTACTGAAAATCTGTGGTACTTTAACGATATTTATTTATTTATTTATTTATTTACAAACGAGTCAACCCCTCTTGTTTCCATTCTTTGTTTACATACGTGGGAAGTTGCCTAAATGTTTATATTAATGCATCTTAAAAGCTCACACCTAAACATATTATATACCTATATTATTTTAATATTAAAAATATTTAAATACATACTGCTTAATTATTAATATAAACAACATAGGTTTGCGTTGAAGGATCGATAACCACACTATTCATTACGAGTATTCTTTTTCGATACCTACTTGGTACCGTGCATATCGATACCAAAAGTACTCGGTATCGAAAAAAAAGTATCAAGTAATGCACTCGTATTGTATCGATTTATCCCTCACTGTGTGTCGTCATTCACGACGTCGAGACATTACGCGAAACGTCGGGAAAATCGTCGGTCCGCGTCGCGAGGGCTCCACGTTAAGTGCTCCCGACGCTTCAGGTAATAGCGTTATAATTGGCGTTATATTACTGTCATTATCGTGCATCACCGTCATGCTTCGCGCGATAATTGCACAACACGTCTGACGTAACGGCGCGATGATGACGCAACGAGACACGGTAACGCAATACGCCCGCGTGTATGTGTACTGTGCTGGGCGGGAAAAAAAATTAATGGAAAAAAAAGAAAGGAAATAGTCAATACAACAAGTCGGAAACAGATTTATTGATTGTGTCCCGCCACCGCTCTTGGGACCGAGGGATCCAAGCAGCGTTTCCACAGACACATACACACCGGTGAAACGGTTCCTTCAAAATTCTACCAAGAATACACATAAACTTTCATCTTCTCAATTACTGAACGACCCCACGACCCCTAGTCGTCGTTTATCGGCCTTGATAAATCGTCGAATACCAGGGGAATCGGCTTGCCCACGCTGTCTTTAGATAAAATTCACTTTGTCGGCGAGCGAAACGTGGACACCTAACGAACCGCCGCCAGAGAAGAATTAATCACCCAATTACGAACAAGAGGTATCGCATCAGATCAGGCACTGCCTCGAGAGAAGCCCCCGATTTAACGGTAGAAAGCGATCGAGGGAGAGGAGACTCCTTTAACTCTGTGATCCCTCCTTCGAGAACATCGAATCTTCGTTCTTGTACAGTAGACTCGCGTTAAAGTAGCGCACATTAAAGTTCTGGTAGGAAAGCCCCAACCAAAGTTCTGATCTAATTGGTGGATCGACCGAATTGCCGCGAGATCTTGCCTACCCATTGGATCACATTCAAGTAGCGTTTCCAGGAAAACAACCCGCCTAAAATATAATAAGAAATGGTCTTGAGGATCGTGAGTGTTTTGCACGTGTAAAGCTCTCCAGGGAGACAAGACTCCTTTAACTCTGTGATCCCTCCTTCGAGAACATCGAATCTTCGTTTTTGTACAGTAGACTCGCGTTAAAGTAGCGCATACTAAAGTTTCGGTAGGAACGCCCCAACCAAAGTTCTGATCTAATTGGTGGATCGACCGAATTGCCGCGAGATCTTGCCTACCCATTGGATCACATTCAAGTAGCGTTTCCAGGAAAACAACCCGCCTAAAATATAATAAGAAATGGTCTTGAGGATCGTGAGTGTTTTGCACGTGTAAAGCTCTCCAGGGAGAGAAGACTCCTTTAACTCTCTGATCCCTCCTTCGAGAACATCGAATCTTCGTTCTTGTACAGTAGACTCGCGTTAAAGTAGCGCACATTAAAGTTCCGGTAGGAAAGCCCCAACCAAAGTTCTGATCCAATTGGTGGATCGACCGAATTGAAAAAACCCGCCTAAAATATAATAAGAACTGGTCTTGAGGATCGTGAGTGTTTTGCACGTGTAAATCTCACCTAAGGAATCCCCGTTTGTGACGGTTTGTTAGCATCGCCTACCTGCGTTGGTTCGCAGCACTTATTGTTGTGTCTCGATTCCATCGAAATTTAACGATCCGAATCGAACCAGTTTTCTTTTTGTCTATTTTTTTTTCCCTCGTCGTTCGTTGTTCGTAGCGACGATCGGCGGTGAACGAGGGTCGCTTCAACCGGTTGTCGCTTTTTGCAGCAGGACTGGGAGCTGACGAAGGGCTCGGTGGCCTGGGCTAGCGCGGTCAGACGATGGGCAGAGATGCAGGACGGTCAGAGGATCCTGTTGACCACGCCGAGCGTCCTGGTTGGCTTCAGGGTCGAGGTTTATCGGGCCGAGGGCACCACACAATGGTACACAGCCGTCATTGTTGGTTACAACGAGTCCACCAAGGTGAGACTTACTCTGTGAATGTCCCTTTTCGTCGATTCTTCAGCAAGTGATCGTGTTTTGAATCGAGGACCATCAATACACAAATAGTTGCGTACCTTCCAAACACATGGAATAACAGAGATATTGTGTGCAGTTTTTATCGTTCTTTCTTTTTTTTCTGAACCCTTTCAGACTTGCTGGCCAAATTTGTGTACGCGAAGTTTCTTAAAATTTCACACAACGCCTTAGGTACAGTGTGCTGCAGATTCATATTTCTCTTATAAATTCATTTCACGTTCCGAATATTTTCAGTAGGTCTAGTGAATTCAGAATTGATTAACAAATCGTTTTATTTTAAATTGAAACAAAATATCATTTGAACAGTCTATTGAGGTAAAATATGTAAACGAATATTTTCTTTTACTCCTACAAGATAATTCAGGTCTAAAAGGGTTAAATTTGAACGACGAAAAGGACTCGATCAGACGTGCTACCGAGGAGACGATAGCTCTTCGAGGGCTAACTTTCCCTCCGTGGTGTCTGCGATCGGTCAGGCACGTTGACAGAGAGGGACACGAATCGTGATTCTCCTTAACGAGACGGACACGTCGCGGTCCCTGACAGCGATTGTCAGGTACCATTCGCTAGAAACGTGGAACGTTTGCTCACGGCAGCTATACGTTTCTCAGCAGAAAACGATTTATCGACGTTGGGAAGTGGCCTATGTTGATGTTTCAATCCGTGCCACGCGCAAAATGAAAGGATGCTTTCTGTGTCAACGATTGCCTGTCGGCGACGCTCGACCGGAATCGAGAAAACGCGGTTTCCTAACGTCCACGACAATTTACCCGGTTCTTGTCAACAAAAGCCCGCGAGTCTGTGCTGTCCGATTTTTTAATATACCCTCGTGAAGTGGGTCCCGTCTTTGTTTCGGTAGTCACGGCCCCGCGGATTCCTCCGCTGTCTGATTACTTATTCATGCACGGGCACGATACAATTTCAGGACTTGACTGTCACCGACGACACAGTTCTTGAGGATCACAACGAGGACCCCAGCTTAGTACAAATGCGGCTGATTGGCGACGGAGGTGAGTTTCCCCCGAATTACCTGCCCGATGGATTCTGTCATGAAACCTTGATAGATCCCTCCCAGGGGTGATAAGTACGAGGTGTTACCTTGAGTTTTTTAGGGTCAATGCATCTTTTTTTGAACTCCACGTTGTTGTTGATGGAAGGGCGAATTCAACGACCTATAGAATGATGGTATAAAGAAAGATGTATTAACCTTGAAAAGACTCAAGGTCACCTTGATAGCTTAAAGAAAATAAGATATGAGAAGATCAGATTCTTTTCGTCCGGTGCGTTCCTTCAAATGCTACATAATTCATGAAAACGGTTTTTGTTACAACCAATAGGTAACGAGTTATTTTAGATAGCAGTTATTATTGACTCACCCTGCATAAACGTATCTCGAAGGATTTTTGAAAAGTTTTAAAATTGTTGATTTTACAGCTGTTTGAAATGTAGTGTCAAACTTTTTTCGATAAATTATAACCGGTGAACTAACGAACTGATCAAAATGAGCTATGTGGATGCTTATCATAGTGTAGACATAAGAGTACCAAATAAAAGTTTGTCCAGTTAAAAAAAATATTTTTGAACCATTTATTTTGCAATTGTTTTAAAGAAATGCAATTTTATAATCGTAGGACGCAATTGGAAAATTTGAAAAAAATTGAGGATATATTCCTATTTGACCTCTTTATGGACAAATTAAAAAAAAAGATACTTGAAAATTGGCCATATAATAAAAGTTCGATTCGATCGAAATGTCCAACTGTATACAGGTGTACAATCCAATAATTCAGATCGCAGACAATTGACATGTCCGGGTAGAATGATTTCTTCCCCCTCCACCCTTCTGTTCGTTCGGTTTCACGTTTCAAACGAAGCAAAAATTCTTTTTCCACAGTGGTCGAGAGCATCATGAGAGGCGAGGTCGTCGGCATGACACCGAGGAGGTCGAGGTCATCGACTGCTCTGACGCACGCGCTCGTCGTGGTGAGTGAAATTCAATTCCCGTTCTATTATTAAATCGCCGTCTAGTTTACGGTAATAAACGGGAGAACGGTGTGTCGCTGGCGGGATGATTTTTCTTTTTTTCCTACTCGACTTGCGGATACTGACATTCTTTCTCCCTCTTTATCTCGAGGCCGACACGTCGTTTAAAGAATATTTCCGGTCGCAGGAAAAACGGACAGATCGTCGAAAACCCTGACTCTGATCTAACCAATTTATTTACTCTGATTCACTCTATGAATAACTACGATCGCGTTGCTCTGTCCTTAACAACTTAGTCACCCTTATTTTGCCTTAACTCCTACTTACGCATCCAACACTGAGACCCACAAACATCTTCTCCCTACCACAGAGCGATAGTATATAGGGTGTCCCAAAAAGATAGGACAATCCGTAACATGCATATTCCCCGTGCAAATACAAATCGAAAAGTCCTTTACCGTTTTCTAATCTGAAGCTCCAGTTCCGAGATATTAGCAGTTAAACGAACTCCAATCAGCTGAGCGGTGGGCAACACGTTCGCGCAGACGCAGTTAAGTAGCAGATGCCTGTATCTGCGCGTTCGTGTCGCCCACCGCTCAGCTGATTGGAGTTCGTTTAACTGCTAATATCTCGGAAACGGAACTTCAGATTACAAAACGGTAAAGGACTTTTCGATTTGTATTTTCACGAGGAATATGCATGATGCGTATTGTCCCATCTTTTTGGGACACCCCGTACAAGAGCCTATGGAATTTTGTAAAAGGGACACAGACCTAATTCAGACACAGACTTGAGAACTTGGAAATGTTTAGTTTACAATTAAACTCTTACCTCATTCTATTACGTGTAATTAAATAAACCTCTTTAAGATTTTGAAAAGTCTTGCACTCGATTCTGCGACTCAGAATCCAACAGCTAAATACCGCTGGAGAATCTAGCCGCTCGAACGTACTCATTGCCGCTGATTCGCTTTAGAACCGTTAGCTTGATTAATGCCTGTCGAGGATCGTGACGTCGTCTGTCGCTAGTTTCATCCATGGACGATCGGCCGGCCGAGTCACGAATTGAGAGAATCTCGCCGTGTCGTGCGTGTAACTCGTAGCGTAAAGAAGGTTAAGCCCAATCGCTGCGGGACCCTTTTAACTCTCGTCCAATTAACCGTGAACTAGTTCTTAATCGGAATTATCGTTAAATAATTAAAGAAATAATCGATTAAAAATCTCCTCTAAAGAAGTAGAAATAGGAAGTGGCGAAACGTCGTAATATCTCGATTGGAGAAGCTTTATCGTTTGTTTGTAGATGTCTGCGTTTATCCACCGACCCATATCTACACGAAAGTTTGCCTCGTTAAATATTTCTGTCCTGCTAAATTTAGCATGTCCAGTCTCTATTATTCTTGCAGTACATCGTCGTTCGCCAGGTGCTGTCCGCGGTTTGGAAATTCTTCCCTGTCCTTGCCGACTTCACTTTCGCGTCCGTAAGATAATAAGCAAAGCAACTTTCAGCGTATCGAGTCCGCGTATTATCACGTTATCGTACGTAGCTGTGAACCGAGGCCGTTCACGTTTGGTTGTCTTTATTTTCTCAGCTGATAGCGAGCCGATAGTCGACGAGACAAATCAGTGACGTAGGCGTTTCATTCCCACGCCGAACAAACGGAACAACGATTGGAAAACTCGCGAGATAGACCCGTTGGATGGTGGCTCCACGCGAACCGACCGTTTCCCTTTAATGCGGGAAATCAATAAAGTCGTGTTTGCGGCCACCCTCGAGCTTTCAGGAATCGGGAATAGAATCCGTTGCTACCTTGGCGGCCGACTTATGTTCCTCGTGAACACGATTGCCCCACCTTCGTTCGTGTCCTCCTCGGCTTGATTTCCTGTCGAGACGGTAATCAAAACGCAACCAGACAGTCCCGTCGTACCGATAAACGCCGTAGTCGAACCTGCCCTTTGTCTATACGAGCTTCTTGATCATCGGTTTATTTGTTAACACTTCGCTGGCAAGAGGGTTTTTGTGTGTTGGAAATATACAACGTTCAGGTGTTCTAAAAATATTTAGAAACAACACTATTTAACTTTTATTTGTCAAACTTTAAATATGAAGGGTAAGGGGAAAAAACGAGGAATGTTGATTTTACGTAATTTTTCAATTTTATAGCACCTTTGGTTTGTGGCACGTGGGACTTCGGATCTGTCAAATTATAAAGATTATAAAGTTTAAACGCTCTCTAAAAATTTATTATTCGTAAATTTGAACTGCGAAAACCTGTTGTTGTTAATATGAAATTGTTAACTTCTTTGTCTTTCTAGATAGACACTTTTCGATTTTGAATTCGTAATCCTCAGGGTCGAAGACGTAAGAGAAAGGTAAATCCTAATTCTCGGCAATCCTTGCTCCACTCTCGAGTTAATAGGATAAGACAGTGAAGATTTAAGAAGTCTTGAAAATTTACTTTTAGCCTGGAAAGATTAGAGAAGTCCCGTTTTTGAGGGTCGAAAGTGGCACGGTCGGTGATCAAGTAGATTGTTCCTGTTTGTGGTCAGACACGCATTCTAATTACACTGTTCAACACCTAAATATGTCTGCACTTTACAATAAGCATTTCCGATACACCTTTATGAGCTGTATACTAATTTGCAAACCGTTTCTTTCCAGCACGTCCAGTTTTTGAAAAAATCAATTTAAAACAAAAATTGCAAATTATCAACTTTGGAACTGTGTTGTGCTTTTAGGTTACAAATACCAAAAAAAGTACAAATTTCTTGAACAATGTTATTGGTAAAATAAGTCTCTTCAATACCAATTGTTTACATTTATTTCATAAAATACAAACTATTGGATCCAGTTTCTTTTCTGGGGGAGAATCTTCCGGTTTTCCGTCAAGCTAATCGGATCTACGTATCCGGTCGGAGAATCGGGCAAAGTGTTTTCAATCGGTCGTTCGAAAATGGTAATCAGAAGTCACTTTTCGAAGTTACTCGGACCCGGTCGCGACAGAACCGAAGCGTTAACCCCGGTTGGCCCCGAGGCTGCGCGCCGGTTGGACGACGACTCGAAACTTTCTATCGTTAGCGAGTAATTCTCCGAAAGTTTCGAATCCGACGTGGCTGTGCAGGGGTGGGGGTGGTTACCGCGGCGTCTGCAAGAAGAGTTATTCCGTCTTCGAAATTTCTTCGTGGCCTCCCCCTGGAGGAAAGTTTTTCCGCGAACATCTCGGAATTCTCTCCATCCGTCGACCTTACAATCTCGTTAATGCTAGAGAAGCTTTCATTTCGTGGCCCGCCCTTCCATCGATCGCGGTTCCTTCATAAATCATTTTGCAGTACGTTTGTATCTATCCCATTCCAGCGTTTTTCCATTAGGGCCAGTGGCTGACGGGGCCCTTAACCCTTTAACGACCAGACTCGTAAATCGTTATTTCAATATTATGAGACTGATACACGGGGTGTCCCATTTAACACCTTGCCCTATAGCATCGAGTCAGACTCGCGTTGACGATTTCAATATCGATTCAACATAGAAGAATGTTATTCGATTTTCTTTGAGTCGAAGTGAAATGCAACGTTGCTGGCATTAATATTGAACTTTTACAGTAAAAATACTGTTGCGATAAGTACAGAATTCTTTTCGTTTCTGGGAAACTATTAACGACAATGTAATCCTGGAGTCTGCAGTCGACAAGAAAACCTATGGACGATATTAAAAAATGTTTCAGACAATAGTTAAACGGTATCACTTTCTGATGTTACTTCTTTCTATGTGGATCATTTTTTTTTTAAACGGAAAGTAATTTCTAACACACCGTAACCATTGCATTTGGAATTACCCCGCGTTCGTGTTTACCCTACTCATCCCTCAAGGATCCCGGTTTCACGGGAAGCTTACTTCGTCGCTCGTATACGAGCCATCGATCCAGAAAGGATCGTGGCTCGCTCCCGCGCGTCTTTCGAGCAACGTCTGCAGCAACCAGGCTTGGTTTCCGATGGTAGTGGTGTCGTTGCGTGGAAAGTTCGCGGAATTCGTGACTCGCTGGATACTTGGCCCCCGACGAACCCTAAGTCGGCAAGTTCCGAGCTGGCTTAGACGAGTTCGAAAACTCGCCGAAAGGGATTAAACCAACGAGTTCCCCCCCCCCCCCCCCTGTAAAGAAACTTGCCCACTCTCTTCCTCTATAGTTTCGACGACGTTCACTCGGGGAACGACCATTAGGGCCCGGTTCACAGGTTGCTAAGCGAACAAGACGCCTTGTCGTCCTTTTCGAACAGCCTTGAAGTCCTCCACCTTTCGCTTCCAGACGGTGTATTCGGCAATCACGAAACGCGTTTTAACCCTTTCGATGTCAATCCCCTACGTCGACGTTAATGATGAATATGCTCGTTATTAAACAATAAAAAGTTTCATTTGCTATTTGAAGTGGTAGCCTAAACGGGCTAGAAATGACTGAATATTTTGGTATTTCTTGTGAAGAAAGTAGGGTAAGTGTGCCAGTTACTGTGCCAATTAGGACGGAGTTCAAAGTTTTTGGTCAATTAAACAGCTGTCTTCTTATATTGTGCTCTTCGGAATATTTTTAAATTATATTTTGAGGTCTCTTATATGAGTAGGATTTTTTGTTGTTGTAATTAAGTATTATAATTAATGCACGATAGTAATGGAAATAAAGAAATATTTTTTTGAATCAGCTACTGCGCCGTTATGCATATGAAAAGTTCGGTACTGTGTGTCAGTTATTGAATACTTGTATTGATTACTGCGTTTCAGTAACTGAATACCTGTATTGATTAATGAGACGACGAAAAATTCAAAATACTACATGTTTTTGCAATATGTATTGTATTTTTAATTTGGCGACGTCTCCAAAAAGGTTGCAATGTATTCAATATACTATTTACCAAGAGAAAATAAGTTTTCTCAATCGTCGTCGCGTTTCGGTATAAATAATGAAACTAGAAATGATTTTCTACTGTCTAGTGCATTTTGAAAACGGTCCATATTTTCTTAAAGGAACTTTTTTTACTGTCGACTATATTCGTCATAGCTTGAAAATAATTGAACACCCAATTGCACGCTTCTGAAATGAAATGAAATACTTAAAGGGTTAACAGGACCGATAACCGATTGGAGTGGCGGCGAATTTAATCACGAAAATGTTCACGGTATCGTCGTGACTAAGATAAAACGGGAGCAGTTTATCGCTCGATAAGGATTTTTCAATCTGACGAGAATCGAGCTATCGCGTTGGCATTTCCATTAATAAGCGAAAAATACGTGAACGTGATCGCTGTCGGATGAAAGGAGATCCTAAATCCTCGGGCATAACACGGAAGAGGAGAAAACATTTTCGTTTAATTTGTTTTTTTCCAATTATGGGAGGAATGCACATTTCATCGTGCTTCCGTTTTCCACGCTACGGGGTATCTCCTAGCAATATCGAGACTCGCAAATGGAACTCGCTCCGCAGGAGCTCACTGACAGTTCTGCTACCGAGATAAAGGGTGACGAAAGATTGGTAGTAGTTCCCCTCCCCGTGGGTTGTCGCCGTTTCCCGTGTTTCTTATTAAATTCACGAACAGCTTCTTTCAAACGAAGCCTGGCGGTTCGAGCCATCAATTAAACGGGTTCTCTTCCGTCGAGGGACTCGCTGGCCCCTGATCGGAACCGGTCGTACCTGCTTTCTCGATCGGGAGACGCAAGACAAAGGGGCTCTCGTTCAGGTGAGAATCGAATGGACAGGGTCGAACCACGATCTCGATTCTATAATAATAATCTTCGAGAACAATTCGTTGGTAATTTCACATTTTCACAACAGGCAGGGTGTATAATATTAGAGGAAATATCAAGTTTTTGCTGTTTCTAGATTCTGTGATTGTTAACTCTATCATTCCCGAATTATTTAACAATTACGAAAATATATTTTATTATCCATTTTTGTCTATATTATATGTTATATAAATGATTCACAAGAACACTGTAACATTTCGAAGACGTTTAATGTCATTTTTCATTCGTTGCCATTTAACATCTTTTTTTTTTTACTTCTATCACAGTTATGTATAATAATTGTCGTAATATAGTAACTGAAGCCAAGACAAGTTCAACGATGTGGTATATTATGACCTTCAAATAACCTTGGACTCATAAATAGGTATTGTTTGACTACTCTGTTTGATCAACGTAAATTTAGTTTCTTAAGCCATTAGGTATAACGCGTATAGCATTGACGGAAGGTGATGTTTAAACGTACACAACAAACTACAGGCACGTATGTCTAGTCTGTTACTGTCATCGAATTATAGCGGTAGTGTATCAGTTTATCGATATACCATTTAACGATGAGGAGGGAAAATCGATCTTATTTCCATTAATTATGAAAGTCATCAGTGTCTCCGAGAAGCTATTCGGCTTTACAAAGACCGATTTCCTGATCGCAGTTGCCCTTCACTTCTTGGAAATTTTTTAGTCCAAGGTCATTTGAAAGTCATAGTATATAACATCGTTGAATTCGTCTTGACTTCAGTTACTACACTATGAAGTCAGAAATATACAGTGCCATTTAAAAAACCATCGATGACCTTCGCAAGACCTTGAATATACTAACAATCAGAAAATTTTATTCTATCATCATATTTGTCTCTTCGAGCAGTACAACTTTCCTCTTTAACATTTTCACCTACCTTCAATCCTAACGGAGATATTTAGTTGCTCTGTTTCTCTTAAATCACCCGGTATGCAGTCGCCTGAACGGAAAGTAAAGCAAAACTAGCTCCGCGTTTAACGTGTTAAAAAGTCAGCGTTACACTTGGGAACCTCTGCTTGTCAGCGCCGAGACTAGACTCCGAGCACTAATCGAGAATCTACCGTACAATTCTCCGAATCGAGAGCCCTTCTACAAACATACAGGGAAGTATCATCGAAATCAACGTTTTTGACACTTATCCAAAACATTCCTCGTAAATCTCCTGTAAGCCCATGGGGCGACCGCAGCGTTTACCCGTCCGTGTAGAAGCAACAATTTTTCGGGTTTAACATTTCACGGTTATATGTATACACGGGTGTTTGTACCAGCGGTGGCGGCCACGTTCGATTAACGGGCAGAAACGAAACACCACCGTCGAAAGCCAGACGTCGCAACAGCCCCGAAATACGGTCCGCGGACAGACCGATTCATCCGAATGTAAATATCGGGCAAACACCCCGGGGCGCCGCCGGTTACAGAGGGGTGGGGAGTGGGGGAAGGGTTGGCTGGCCGCCAATCTCGCCGGGACTCGCTCAAGTTCACCCGGAATGTTCGACTCGTAAACTTCCTCTTGTTTCTGCCTCGTTCCCACCCTCCTACCAGCCTAACCCCCCTCCCTCTACCTCTAGTGTTCCTCTCCGGGGGCAGAGGAACGAGGGGTGGCTCTCTTTCTGCCATTTTCATCGGCCTTCGTCTCATCTTTATACTTGCCTGGGATATATCCAGCCGCTTTAGAGGGTCGTTCAGCCAATAGGGGTGGTTGGCCGAGTCTGCACCGGCGGGCCAAAAGAAAACGAGCGAGAGCATATAGAGCCTCGTGGCACGTGGGAGGACGACGGACAAGAGGGGTGGGGATAGTTGGTTTGGTCGGTGGCCGGGGAACAGGCGTGGGGTGTATGTTAGGGGGACAGAGAGATCCAGCAATGGTAAGCACGACGAAGACCTGGAACGGAATAAAACGGAAGGAGACGATTCCTCGTTGGGGTGGGGAGAATGCTGGGTGGGTAGTAGAGACCGGCTGAAGGCTGCGAACCCAGAATGGGAATCGGTACTCGAGAATGGCGAAAGGGGGTGCGTAGCGTGGAAAGTGGGTGGGGCAGGGGGTGGCTCGCTGGCTGGATGGGGTTGGGGCGGCGGTCGGGTAGCTGTATTGATTCTCGGGCAGGTCAGGCTGGTGGAGGGGACACGGGTTGATACGGTGGGGAGGAATAGGGTGGGCTGGCGGTTGGCGCGAAACACATCCCCTGCTTGGCCCCGGAGCTGGCGCAAAACATCAGCCTGCAAATTGGTTAATTTCGTTCCCCGAACTATCCGGAATTCCTCCGCGAGTTTCGTTCGTTCTACGGTCTGCGGGGACTTGGGTAGGGGAGGGGATAGGATCGTGTCATTTCGGCACCGTGGTGGTTAGGTTTCGTCCAGCTGGGAGGGGTGATAGCTGGGGAGAAACTTTTTCCTCCCTCCGTTATGCAGGTCTGTTTACGTTAGGGCGCGACTTGTTCGTTTCGGTCGTAGGTCCGGACAGACGTTCCTTGCTCGATGAACGATCGTGTTGGAAAACTGGGAATCGTTAACGAGCACAGTCCAGGAGCCAGCCAGAGGGTGGCTGCTGATGGTGGTGGTGCGTCCATTTGTTCCGTATCGACGGAAATACTTCCGCTTATTAATAGCTCGGTCCGTCCGAGGGTGGATCGCGTATCGA
Organism: Dufourea novaeangliae; assembly: GCF_001272555.1. Taxonomy (NCBI): domain Eukaryota; kingdom Metazoa; phylum Arthropoda; class Insecta; order Hymenoptera; family Halictidae; genus Dufourea; species Dufourea novaeangliae. The sequence continues at coordinate 2,917,394 of NW_015373944.1, read as the reverse complement.
TTCGTCTGGGGAGGAGAGCACACCGGCGGACAACCGGAGGTTGGCTCGCGTCACTTTTAGACGGTAATTACCGGTTACCGAGCGGGTAGCTGCGTCGGCGATGGCGGCCGTTCCACGTCGGTCGCGCGTCTCTCGCCTCGTCCTCCGGAATTCCTCGTGAATCGATCAAACGAGAGCTCGACTGAGCGCCACGGTTGCGCGGCCCCGCTTCCTTTGTGCGCGACTCAATTTCGCGGTAATTAAATTTGCATCGGAAGTTTCATGAAAGTTTAATCGGACGACGGGCCTCCCACGGAAGAACCGGGTCTTCTAACCCCCTCTCCATCCCTCTCGGTTTTTAAGATCGAACTATTATGTTGGGGGTGGGGGGGGGGGTAGGGGGTGTGGGTTTGATTCATTAAATTCTCCGATACAGGGGCAGGGAGAAAGAAGGAAAAAGAGGAAGTGTCGGATGAAAGTGGCCGGGTGGAAAGTGCCATGTAAATTAATCGCAAGGACCGTTTGGACAATGGCTAGCGTCTTCGTTATCTTCCAACGGGGGCCACCCCACGTTCGCGAATAAATTATTCAAGTGGCGTAATGTATCCCATGAAGCATTTTTGTTTTCACGATCCAAGAGTTCGATGTTGATTGCAGTGAATCCTCGATGGGTGTACGAAGGCTTGTCGGCACTGACAAAGAGAGATCCCCAGGTGTAACGCTGACTTTTTAGTACTGAGGTTTAGTATAGTGATAGAACTTCGTATTCTATATATGGTTATTAGTTTATGAAATATTTAATGTTCAGTGCCGAGAGCCTTCGAACACTCATCGAGGATTTACTGTATAGCGTATATCGAGTCGTTTAGATCGAACACCTTTTAGTCTCGTAATGTTCAAGTATTATCGAGGTAGCTCTTTAAAATAATACGTTCCGGTTCTCGTTAACAAGAATATACCTACATATAATAGGCTACACGAATACATTTAATACACGAAGCCACCATTGTGACCTTAGGGAAGACTCGAGACACAACGTGCACAGGACGAATGTAACAATTGTTCTGAAACAAATGCCAATCGACCAACAATTGTCTCCCCCGGTCTTTATACACCAATCCCATCTGCCTTCCGCCTCAGTTGTTGCCAACACGCAGCAGTAAGTGATTGTCCTAATACGAGTGTCGTATCCCTCAATTATGAATCGTTTTGTTTCAATTCTGTAAGATCCTTTACAATTTTGGGCGTTATATTATGGTTATATTTATGTTTACGTCTGTCTATACAATAAACAGAAATGTCATTTAAGGGGTCTCCCTAGTGTGACCGCTGAAAATACTTACTTCTCCGGGAAATTAAAAAAAGAACAAGTGGTACACATATCCTTCTGCAAGTTTGTGGGTTTATTCTAGTATTCTTTGTGAATATAAAAATATTTTTTATAAGTAAAAATATTCATTTATTGTGAAATAGAATCATTGTGAAGAGATCGTCTTGAAAATTATCCCTCTGGATGGCTGACATGGTATCAGACGTTGTAGTTATCGACGCTGTAGACTCGTGGCTATCATTTGAACTAGAACAGTAGAAAAATATTGAAAACAATGGTAAGATTTCAAAGCAATTTTTTTGATTTCAGAAGAAAAAACTGATAGGTTTGTTTACCAAAAAACGTGAATTTTACAGATGTTCGGAAAATCGTAGTTCGAACGATAAAGCAATATCCACTGAGTATGCCTGACAAATTTTGTTTTTTTGACAATCACGTCAGCCAGTTTCAAAATGGCTGTTTGGTGTTCGAAGACCCCTCAAAAGCATCTTCGCTGTTAATTGATTCTTTTTCCAAATTAGATACGGTCTTGCAATTTTCCCTAGGGGGTAGGGACGAAAGTAACAAATGACTCATATAAAAGAAAGACTCATTTAAGAAATAACTGGTGTAGCATATTCCAAGTTTCTAGATTTCATTATGTTCTCGAATAATCACGGTTTTGTAATCGTATACGAATTTCTTTAAAATTCCATGAAATTTAAAACTCGCAGGGACCCTGCAAGAGAAATTGTTACGTTTGTCCCAGGTCTCCCCTATATCGTTCTGGCCTGCAAATCCAATTAACGGTCGGCCGTTTAAATCCAACTGGGAACACGATTTCTATTCGCGAGAATCTTACGGTGTGTACGGTATACATCGAAATTAATTTCTCCTGGAACAAAGGAGGACCCCGGTGGCATACTCGGTGATTCAGAGACCTCGGATAAATCTGTACCGAATTAGCCATTCTCGCGACCGGAACGTTACGTAAGATCTCTTGGACGATTCAGTCCACGTCTGGTGCAAGCCCCTCCCCTCCCTGGTATGTACTTCCGGTTTTCCTCGAAGCAAGCGCGATGCGTTCGCCAACCTCTCTCGTCGTAACGCAGAATCATTTATTCCATCGCAGCATCTCGTGGATGCAAGGGGTTGACCCTGGCAATTTCTGCTTCGATCCCTCTCTGTGTATACAGGGTGGTCCACCAAACGTAGCCACCTGAATCCTTCAGTTGTGGTTATATAAAAATTATGTTGTAAAATATTTTTTCTTCCTTTATATATTGCAGCTGACATTAAAACCTATTCAAAGATGTTAATGACGTGACCTTAACGTGACCTTTGCAATGCACACATACATGGGCGTAGCCAGGTTATCAGTCGGGGGGAGCAAAAATATTAACACATCGACTGCCACAGTGAAAAAGGCTGTACGTAGCCAGACACGCTTTATTTTGTTTTTAACACTAGGTTTACGGGACGCGTCATTTTGACGCATTTCGAATGCTTTGTAACCTCGAAATTCTCTATGTAGTATACCTATCTCTATGGCTATGCATTAATTTCAGAGATCATAAATTGTGTATTATATAAAATAAGTTGTTCTTTAAAGAAAATCTGCGGGTTTTGTTGACGCGTGCCTTGGAGATACGTACACGATAAATGCCCGTAAATCTAGTGTTAAAGTTATAAATCGTTGAAAATGTATGCGTTTTGTTAATAAAGGATGTTGATCGTGTTTGGAATTATACTGCAATATTAAATATTACGCAAAAATTTTGTAACTCTGTGGCGGGTGGGAGAGGGGAAGCAAAATCCATATTTTTATTGCATCATTTCAAACACTTAACACAACGCGATAACTCAAAAAGTAAACGACATATGTCTTACCAGTTTAACACCGGTTAGGTCTTCTAGAACATCTTTACCAAATATATCCGCAGATTCTCGGCCATCTTTGTAGAGGTCGGTGATATCGATAGAAACGAATTTCATAGGTAATTTTAATTTTCAGTGACAAAGGTCACTTCAAGATCATACGTAAAGGAAAAAAAATATATACACTCAGTTGCAAAGAAAAACACGTGTGACCTTGAAAACTCCGTACAAAAAAATGATCTTGGCAGAAAACTATTTCTTCGCAGCGCATTCATCCTTTGGCATCGTTCAAATTACACACAACATAGTTTTTATTTAATCACAACTGAAGGGTATATTTAGCTGGCTACCCTTACGTGGACCACCCTGTATGTATCACGGGGGGTTGCTGTTCGTGGGCTCCACCCTCGCCTCTCTCTGTCTCTCTCTCTCAATATTGTTGACGCGCGCGGAGGGTCGCGTCGCACGTGTACTACGTTCCCCGTGTCCGTGTGTTTCTGTTGTGCAGACGGCTACGATGTCTGCCCTGCCTTCTGGGCCCTCTATGTACACCTCTCTTCCTCTCCGTGTGCACGCGACGAGGAACGTGGCGCACACGGACAAGCACAACAAACGTGGGGAGGGTGGGGGAAACACGAAGCATTGGCTGGCGCCAGAAGGCCTTCATCGTCCCCGTTCCACCTGTTTGTGCCGGAGTTTCCCCGCTCGGAAACTTTCAGTTCACCAACAACAAAGTTCCCCGGCTGGCCGAACTACTCCCGAATGACGTGACGGATCGATACTTCGTAAGCCGCATAAATAAAGCCCCGGCACACGCTTTTCGCGACCACGCTTCGGTCAGCCTTCCGCGTTTCTATCGTCTGTGCATACCAGACTCTCCATTTTACTCCCTCCCCCCCCCTCCACCCAACTCCTCCCTTGGATAATTTGCCGTTTTATTTATCGGCTGGTCGATCTACAGAAGTGGCGTGCAGGCTAGTCCAGTGGCACGAAGCTGAACAATTAAGGATGTATCGGATGTACAATCTTGGACGGAAGTGCATGTAAATTGAAATACATCCAATTCTGTTTGTACAGGATAGATACGATCCGGAAGAATGCGTGTAAGTCCCACTGAGAGGGAGGGGTGGAATCTGTAAATCGCATACTTTTGTAAGGGGCCGAAAATAAAGGATGGTCGTAAACGAAACAAATTAATAATTTATTAAACGATACGCTTCGAACTGCTCTACGGTATGGCCGGCAATTCGATGCTCACGCCACGAACAAATGCTCCATCGCGTCGTTTCATGGCGACATTATTGACGGCATTTGTTTATTTACTGCTCTCTGTCAACGGCCTGAACATGCCTTCCGATATAATTACGCCTTGATATAATTATGTTTTATATAATTATGTTTTACAGTTTGTTGTCCCTAACGAATTTAAGAGGGTCTGAAGCATTTCTCCCTATGCGATTATTGTCCCGGCGCGGACCCGACTTCGGGACGATAATCGAGAGGAATCTGTACACTCAATTCTGTTTTTACACGTTTGATACGTTCCGGAAGAATGCGCGTGAAAAAATTTGTGTAGAAAAATATACTGTATCTATGGAAGAATAGAAGATTGCTTCCAGACCTACAAAATCAGAAAAAATAATGCAATAAACTGTACGAAAATTCATGTTAGAATCTTATCACTTTTTTTTATTTTACAAAATTATACATAAAAATATATTATACATGATGTTCTACCTAACGTGAGCACGTTTAGTATCGTACTTGCTTTTGATTTGCAGAACATTAATTTTAATAAATTGTTCAAAGTGATGTCCATCAACTTCGATACATTTTTGCACTAATCCCTCTATCGTAGTTATTTTATCATTTAAATTTACTTTCATACATTTGTGGATTTTTCGTACACAAGGTCATATAAAGGTCATGCTATTATATGTCATTGAATTGGTCTTGATCGCAACTATTACGTCATGCTGATGTCAATATGTAGTCCTATTTAAAAAAATACCGATGACCCTGAACTGTTGCAAAATATGACCTTGAGGAAATTTTTTTTCTACCATTAGATTTATCCCCACGAGCCATATATTTTCACCATCTGAAACATATCATAGGATCATGTTTGACAAAAGAATTACTCAATTTACTGACCACTTCAAAACCTTTCATCGAAACTTTTTTTCTTAGATTTTGGGTCGATCGTGTTAAATAAAAACAGATCGTGTAAAAAGAGAATAAAATGTTGTCCGATTCATGTTAAATCAAAACCGTGTAAAAACAGAATTGGGTGTACAGCAGTTTTATTCCGCAAGGTCTGCGTGTCTGACCAAAAACAGGAACATTCTACTCGATCACCGACCGTGCTACTTTCGAAAAGATACAAAATATCTGCGATATCGTCTTCTTGGTCCATTGGTAAATTTCTTTCTCTGGTCTCTTGAACAAAATTCTGTAGCCCAAGCGTGTGACGTCACAATTATCGTTCCACGTGCAGTAAATCTTGGATGAGTGTTCACAGTCTCCCCATCATTGACAAGGAAAAGTCCCCATCTGTAACCCTGGCTTTCCAATGAAGTTTAGCCCAGTGATAGAGCTTGGAATTCTGAAGTCAATAATATTTATTTAAGCCGCGTACGGCCATTAGTTTATGAAATATTTAATATTCAAGACCGAGTAACTATTGAACAATCATCGATGATTTACTGTATAGAATTCAATGGAATATCCCCTTAAAGCGTCGAGGCACGCTATCCCGTTATGCGATTTCATTTGGATTGGCTGGACAGAATCGTGGGGGGCGGGTGGGCTATTGTTTCGTTGCCTAAAAAGCATAGGAGAGACCACACACACACAGGAGCGCCAGCGTGTGGCTCCGATACGCTGGGCTTATCGATTGTCAATAAATTCCGCGCGGCGGCCGTGCCCGGCAAAGCGTAAAGGTAGCCATTTCGTTCACGGTTCGTCGACTCGCAACGAGTTTCCGCGTCGTACAATGTCGGCTCCTGTACAACACGATGAAATTAGCGAACCGGCTATTCGAGCAGAGACTGAAAGAAGACTCTGCGAACTTGCTCTAGATATCATCGGTCGGGTACGATCTTCCGGAGAGTCTCGAGAACAGAAAAGATTCACCACTGTTCGCCACTCCTACTTGTCTTCTTCCCGTGCCCTCCCCCTACCCCCTGTGTTCGCGACAAGGAAAAGGGGGCTGTTAATAAATCTTCGGAACAATTCGACTGTGGGCACAGTGTTATGCAAACTAGCTCACGACGCTTCCGCGACGCGGGGAAATTATACTATCAAATGGTGTATCCACCCCCCCCCTCCCTTTCCCATTGAATTCGACGCGTCTGATCGGTGGCAGAAATTCTGCGAGTATCTTGATGGGCTCGATAATTTCCGCATATCATCTGAATGCCAGCGGGAAAGCGTGGAAAACTCGACGAGTGCTACAAACACTATCACTGATTTTGTCGGTACGTTGACATTTCCGTTCGTAAGTGCATTCACGATGCATTCTAATTCGATCGTGCGTTCTTTTTTATTATGAACTAAAACCAATCGATAAAGCCTGGAGCGCAAGAATGCGGAAAGGACAGGAATACACTTCACGTTAGTTTGGTTAGTCATCGTTCTCCTTTCATTGCATCGCTTTATACAATTACAGTAAATCCTCGATGAGTGTTCGAAGACTTCCTAATATTGATAAGAAGAGATCCCCAGGTATAACACTGCTTAGCATAGTCGAAGAGCTTGCAATTAATTGTTTCAGCTGCATATAACCATGTTATAGTTATAAAATATAGTCACACCAGTTTATGAAATATTTAATGTCCAGTGCCGAGGAGCCTTCGAACACTAATCAAGGATTAACTGTACCTCGTAACTGTTTTCCGACGCGCGAGAGACTACACTCTACACGCTGTCATCATTTTATTCAACCATCCGAGTACACAGACGCTATCACAAATCGATCCTCTATTTATAAAAACTGTCATCGATCACAAAATTTAACACTACACAGACTCCGTTCCAAAAGGCCAAGGTTCCCATAAAAAATCATATACCTCCCAGCCCGTCCCATTGTTCAAGGGGGTTAAACTAGGAAAACTGCTGATACGGATTTATCCCCGAAACGGGATCAAGAATCCTGGAATAGCTTCGTATAGGTAGCTCCGCGGAAAGAGAAACCAGCGGTCCCACCCCCGTGTTTATCGGGCGCGAGAGGGGAATTGCAGGAGCGAACGAAACAGACAGAGAGAGAGAGAGAGAGAGAGAGAAAGCTTGACAGTTTATCGGGTATGCATCAACGAGAGCCACGTTCGCAATATTATCGTCGGTCGCGTGACGACGCTCCCGGTTTTCAAACAGGCGGGCTCTCTGCTCCGTTGCCTAGGGTCTCGTGATGCGATGGTACCGGCGTGGGTTAAGGGGGAAGAAGAGAGTTGAAGGGGGATGAGAGAGGCGGTTAGGTGGGGGGGGGGGGGGGGGGGGGGGTAGGAGTCGTAGCGGCGGCGGCGGCCGTGTCCTGAACGAACGTGGCGACGAAGGGGGAGAAACGATCTCGGTCGTCGACGATGGGATGACGGTGGAATAGGAGGACGGTGGAGGAGGAGGAGGGGGTAAACGGTGGTGGGGGAGGCGATTCCACGAAGCTTACGGAGCACCAGTAGACGGCAGCACTGCGGGCCGCGCGTGTCGCAGTTCGTGTCTGATCGTCTGCGCGTTTTCGTCTCTGCACTTGTCGAGACTCACCGTCGTCGTCGTCGAGGGTGAAGGTGTGCCCCCCCCCACCCTCGCGGCTCTCACCCCACCCCTGGGGCAGGATTTTCTATTGTTATCGCCGGCGACATCGTCGTCGTGTCGCGGTCGTATCACCCGCGTACAAGGAGTTAGTGACGCTTACCGTCGCGGCCGGCGTTTGATCCGTTTCTCGGTTACGCCCGGTGGCGTTTATTTTTGTTGATCGGCGAGAAGTTAGAGCGTAGCCCAAGTGATTGTTGTAATTCGATCGAGGAACAGGAGAGAGGAGGCTGCCACGAACCGGGGCTGTGAACGTATAAAGGAATCCGGTGGATACACGAGAGGAGAAGAAAAAGGGGGCGGGAGAGAGAGAGGGGGAGGAAGAAGGTGATACTTGTGATAATTCGTGGTCCATTTGGTGAGCCCGTGAACACGAAAAGATCGACGATTCTCGCGAATTTCTTCACGGGGATACCGTTCATCGAAGAGCTTACACCGGCTCCGATTCTGGCTCGCACGTGAAAGATAGTCCGCCAGTCTGCCGGTGTGTGTGTGTGTGTGTGTGTGTGTGTGTGTGTGTGTGTGTGTGTGTGTGTGTGTGTGTGTGTGTGTGTGTGTGTGTGTGTGTGTGTGTGTGTGTGTGTGTGTGTGTGTGTGTGTGTGTGTGTGTGTGTGTGTGTGTGTGTGTGTGTGTGTGTGTGTGTGTGTGTGTGTGTGGTCGGGTCATGGGCGGGGGCTGGGGATTCGCTCGAGTCGTCCCGGTTTAACCGGGCTCTGTGCTGCTCCCTTTATCGAGTTTGACACAGTTGTGCGATTCTTTGAACGTGTCGATCGAGTCATCAATCGTAATATTATATACGTCGCGAATACTTAAGAGTTTCTTTCTCAAGGGGAAGGGGAATCGATTGGTTGGTTGACCCGTGACGGATTTTCGAGAGTATATACGCAGGGACAGAGCCAGAAGGGGGGGGGACATACCTTGTATTTTCACGGGGACAGATCGTCGCGAGTGAAACGCGCGCGTCTCTGAATTGGCAACGTTCCCAGACCTGGCAGCGGGGTCTCGGGAGACGCGGCGTTCCTATAAATCACGATGTACAATTCTCGCGATCCAAAGAGGTGGCGGGCAAGGGGCGACTTTGTCGTGTTTCCAACGAAATTTAATATACGAACGTGGGTTCGTCGGGGCCACTAGGGACGGGGTTCTGTCGCAGTGAAAGATCGAGACCGATCGATGTCTCGCGAGAATCGTCGGATCGATTTCGTCGGGCTCGCTTCAGCCGAGAAATAGGCAAGTGAACATCGGGAATGATTGTTGCAGCGAAGGAATACACGGAGGATTTTTTCAACCGGGTATATGTATATATATATGTGTCGTGAAAAAGGATAATTACGAAAGTATATATATATATATATATATATATATATATATATATATATTGTCGGTTCCATGGCGCGAGTCGCTCGCGGATTCGAATTTCAAAGCCGGCGACGAATGGGTGTGTGCTGTTGTGTCGAGTAAGTGAAAGTCAAGCGCGCGCGCGACGGACGCGGCCATTTTTCATGGATAAACCTGCGCCAGCCTGGTGACCGGCTCGAACTGGTTTCAATTCCGCGGCTCCAGCGCCACGAGACGTAAGTAACACGTTCCACACCATGAAAGATTCTCTCGCGGTTCACCACCTCCGCTTTTAATGGAGGATTTAATGGGATTTCCTTATCAAGCGACTGGGAAGGGGAGCTGGGACGGAATCGCGCGCAACTTTGAATTGATTCGTCACCAACGGTGAATTCGTGAACATCGGTTCCTGTGTTACACGTAATTTTCGATTAGAGTATGAAGTTTGTTTATTATTTTTTTCGAAGATAATTATCGTGTGTGTGTTTGCTGTAGTGTACGCGTTGGAGTGACAGCTTTAATACTAAACCTACCAGGACTGGTCAAATGACCGGTTTTGTTGTTCGAATTCCTTTTGAAGGGTTCGGTAGGTTTAGTATTAACACGACTGGTGGATATTAAATCTTTGCACTCCGTACATTTTTTACGTTTATAGGTACTCTACTCTAGGATTTTTGGGTGATACAGGAAATCCTCGGTGAGTGCTCCTCGGCACTGAACTTTAAACTAATATTATTGGCTTCAAAATTCGAAGCTCTATACTTTTTTTTTTTTTTTTTTCGAAGTACTAAACCTCATTAAAAAGTCAGCGTGACACTCTAGAAGCCTTCGAGCACTCATCGAGAATTCATTGTATTTTGTAAATCACAATACTTTGAAAAGAAGGCAACAGTGTTTCGGAAAATCATTCTTTATTAAAGTACAATGGATTTCACGAAACTAAAGTTCTAAAAGAAAAAACAAAAAAATCATACATTCGTAATTTTTGCAAACCAACAATATTGAATATAAAGGAAACTTTTGTCGTTTTAAAATGCATTCAAGCTCCTTATTAATGTGCTGTAATGCTGTTGCTTGGTGAACCTCAAGCTTGATTGCAATATCAATTGAGGTTAATGTTTGTTTGTTCTCTGTCATTGTGCGTGAAACATTGTACGGTCCTAGCAATCGCTCATTCAACAGCTGTAATTTTCATAACAATTGATACCTGCTAATTAACTGTACGTGCCTACGTTACGAACCCCGGATTATACCGTAAACGACAACTCGCATATTTACACGCCAAATTCCGCCAAACCATAAACCCCTTCAGAACAAAGACACCATAAACCATCCGACACCGCCATGCTTATCAACCCTCGGACATTTTTTTCCACCAGCCTTTCCTACTTCATTCAGGGTCTTCTACCGAAACGTAAAATACTGGTATTATACCTGTATTTTCGGTTGAACCTTTGTCCTATATAACGTCAGATAAGCCTTACCCATATAGAAACCGAAAAAATACCGGTATTTATTTCGGTTTTCGGTAATATATCTGTTTCAGTGTATAGCTGTGATGGCATAATACCGGTATCAAAATCATACCGGTTTAAGTCCCTGTTTTAACTCGCTCATCCTCTCCACAGACTTTCTTACTCACACCAATATTCCTAACAATAGAACCCAATAACCAATCAGAGACCAACAACGTCTTATTTTCCACAAAAAGTACCACCTCTTCGGACCAGGCGAATCGACTGACTTCTACACGATATTTTTACGCTCGACTAGAACGGGAGAAACCGATAGGCACTCGAACACTTCAGACCTGTAACCATCTAAGTGGAAATACATCATTTTGTAAACCATCGGGTTCCAGTTTAATTCTTTTATTTCCACCGTCTCAATCAGTGTTCTCGACGTTAATTCGCTGTGAGCATAGTTCGGCAATCGCGGATTTATTTTACCGGAAAAAAGACAAACATTATTATCAATATATAACAGTCTGCTTGACCTGGAATTTTCCCTTCAATGAAAAATCACCACTTCGAAATTTTTCGAACTATCCTTGGCAGATTTTTGAAGTTACAGCGTCACATACGCCGCGTAAATTTTTGCTTCATACAATATGCAGTGCCTCAACTCCTCTTTTGAATCGCATATTGTAAAATTGGCTAATATAGAAAATAATTAATTCACTCGAGTAATTTCTATTACTGAACACAGTAGGACAGTTAACCTCAAAACTGGTGTAAGTTTTGTTTCAATAGCTATCGCCATCTATTAGCTAGAAGCTTCGAGAGTTGACAAAATAAGAAACGACAGAACTTTCCCTTACAGTGTCTTAGGTAGAGAATATACACACGGAATTTATCAAAGTAACGGTATTAGTAATACATTTTTTTGGTAAAATAAAAGAAGATAATCCGTTGACAGTACAGCTGGTAGCTTGAGTAGATCGCCTTCACTTGATGTGATATTGGTAATTGGAGCGCAAAGGGTTAACACGTTGTCAAATGACGTAGTAGTACGTCTTTCTTAAATAAGTACTAGAAATAGCAAGAAATAGGGAAAAATCTAGCAAGTAAAAATTAAGCAGTAGTTTCGAAATATTTTTAGAACACCTGAACGTTGTGTATTTATAAATACAAGAACTCTTCAGCCGAAGTGTTGATAAAAAAACAGAAGTCGTGCGCACACACATCAAGTCCATTAAAAGGAAATCTTCGTTTCCGATCGGATGACCCAATAAACCGGCGTTGCTCGAGCAGACTCGACGAGGATCGTAATTATCGCGATTGATATTGTTCCCCAGGGCTAATTATAGCGGGAATATTAAAATATAGCTCACGATACACAGAGGCACACGCGCGCGGCGCGTTCTAATCACGACGTGATCGTTAAACAATGAGGCATCCGTAATTAGTCGGACGCGCGCATTATCTACCCGCGGGAAAATATCCGGTTCGAATTCGCGATTTGCGGTACGTGTCGGTTCGAAACGGGTTGCGATCGTGGGAAGACAGATGTGTAATTCTTTCGCGAAAAATCGGTGGAATCGATTCGATTATTGTTTCCTACGGTTTATCCAGCGAGCACATTTTCCGCTTGGCTCGTGTCGACACGTGCAATGCAACCAATAGACTGCGAAAGTTTCGAAAATATCGAAAAATTCGAATCGGACAGAATTATGAATTTTGTACTGGAGGCTTTTTACTACGTTGACACGTTGAACGCCATCATTTTTTTACTCTTGAGACAGTATCACGATAAGATGTATTTTTTTTTGGTCTTCGTTATTAACAATATAAGTATTCGTGTGCTGTCTTCAACACTCGTTACTTTTATTATTACTTTACTATTAACCGTGTTTGTAGAATGTAAAGTGTTCCTGTTTAGAAGTTTAATGTGTCTTCGTGTAATTTAGTGACGACGGCCATCGGTGACCACCATGACAGTCAACTTGTTAATAATAATAACATTTTATTGAATTTGCCAAGTTACGGAATGCTATAAATGCATACACATCCGTGGTCTAGTGACTAATACGTGGATGGATGATTGTGGATTCGAGGATGTGTAGAATTCAAGGAACTCTTTCGTCACTTTCAATTCTCGTTTAACTGTCCAATGAAATGTCGAATTGAAAATATTGGATAGGTGTGTACTGTGTATTCCCCATCAAAAAATCAAGCACTACAATAAAATCTCCACCTGATTTCCAAATCACCGGGTAACCCAACTCTCGCTTCACCGGAATCGATTCCTGAACCTTATTTCAAACGTGCTCGAATACGCAACGGGTTGATAAAACGACATCCCGTTCGAAGGTACGTCTCCTTCGAAATTGTATCCGTGGAGAAACGACAGAAAAGAAACGGCAAAATAAATGACAAAAAGGAAGCCGAAGCGCGCGGTCTTTTTTCATCGGCATACGTGGAGGGAACTTTTGAGCGGTGTTATGTATGTGCACGGAGGTCCATTATACAGGGTGTCCCAAAAAGATGGGATAATCCGAAACATGCATACTTCTCATGCCAATACAAATAGAAAAGTCCTTTACCGTTTTGTAATCCGAAGCTCCATTTCCGAGATATTAGCAGTTAAACGAACTCCAATCAGCTGAACAGTGAGCCGCACGTCTGCGCAGCCATGAAGCGCATGACTCGAGTCACTGCGTACGTGTATATGTGGCCTACCGCTCAGCTGATTCGGGAGTTCGTTTAATTGCTAACATCTCGGAAATGGAACTTCGGATTGCAAAACGGTAAAGGACTTTTCGATTTGTATTTGCACGAGGAATATGCATGTTACGGATTGTCCCATCTTTTTGGGACACCCTGTATATCACAGCGCGCGCGTTTACGATGGAGAGTGAAACAGAGTGTGCAAAGTAGAACGGAGATGAAAGCCCGAAGAGAGAAACGAAGCGTAGAGAAAGGGCGGGTGGTTGTTCGAGAGACTGCTCAGCGAACGACGGAGGGAGAGGAAGTGGGATAGAATGAGGAGAGATAGAGAGAGAGAGAGAGAGATAAAGAGGGACGAATTGGAAGGGAAAATGAATTCTCGTTGGCAGTCAGATAACCCGGTTCGATCGATTGGAATATCTGCCGGTCCGTTGGCGGCATTGCATACATACCCACACCACACGGCTTCTCTCTTACATACAGGGTGTCCGTTCTAACAGGGTACAATATGTTATTTCCTAAATTATTTGGAATATGAGAAAACTATTTACGTAAAATTGAATGGCACAGGGGGGAGTTGGCTAATTAACAGGCTATGGTTAATTATTTTAACATTATTATTTTAAGTAAGTATTTTAAGAAACACAGTAGGTAAAAAAAGTATTCACAGACCCCTTAAGCCTGAACAACTTTTTTAAAACGCGACCTTTACTATTTTCTTCGTGATTCGGATCAATTGCAATATTTTAAACACTTTCTTTTTACACATCGTTTAGTAAACTAATTTTCCCAACTTCACAAAAAAGAAAGTCAAGTCAATCAGTCCAATTATACAAACAATTGTTCTGTTTTAAAGGGTGTGAGAACACCTTTTTTACCCACTGTAATTTAGGAAATAACGTACTGTACACTGTTAGCTCGGACACCCTGTAGAAACGCCGCTTATATATAGAGCATCAGCCATGTGCCGCCGTCGCGAGCGTGTACGCATCTTTACATATGTATGCATGTATGGGGGGAGGGGACGTCTACATAAACGCGTCTGCCTGGCCTGTGCGCGACTCTTTGCGAACTACGGGAACGCATGTACTATGCATGAATGCGTGTATACGGGGTGGCTCGATTTAGACGTACCAGGGGGAGGGGGAGGCACTACTTTTCAAGGAAGCACGGAAACTAAACACGGAGAGAGCAAGTTGTCCCTCGGAGGATCGTTCTTCCTCTTCCTTTCTTTCTCTTTCATTTTTCTGCTTCTCTCCTCGCTTCACCCCTTTCGTTTCTTTTCTACTTTCTCCGCTGGATGTTGGTGCTGTAATTATTTTCAGCGACTCGCGGTGGCACCACGGTTTTATTTTTACCCTGTCTGTGTGTTGAGATGGTGGGAATGTTTTAAACTGTGATTCCTTTATCTATTTTTTCCTTTCGTCGATGACACTAGTCTTCTTAGAGGGACAGGCAAATTCATTACCTAGATAGAGAGTCTTGAATGACGAATGAAAGAGAAAAATGTACTTCGTCGGTTTTGATCGTTTAACACTGGAACACCGGACAAGTCAAAATGACGGATTTCAGATTTTTGATGTTACAATTACTGTAATCGTAGAGATATTATCATCGGAATTTATGTTAATCTGTAATTATTTATACATTTTGTATTGTAGTATGAGAAACTATATTGCATTATATATTGCAGATATTAATATAAAGGGTTATCTAATAGTACCTTTCTGATTTTGATATTTGATATTTTGACAACCCTTGACATTTCTTAATATTTGTTTTTTTATTTCACTGGTTGAATGTTGAGCAAATATACCCATGGATGCGTCCACAACAGAACAATTAATATTATTCAAACCTGTTACGATAATCAGCGTTCTATTATAACGTTTCTTAAATTCGTGATTTTACGGTCAACATAATCGACTTTCTGAACAAACAATTCGAAGTTTAGTAGAGAAATTTGAAGAAATTGCTCATGTAAGAATACTCGACGAATTGAAAGCAAACATTTGTAACGAAATTTCAAAGTTAAACGCATTTATTTGTGAAAATGCAATTGAAAATTATGACTCCAGAACCGATACTTGCAAACGTAGTCGCGGTGGTCATTTAAATAATATTATATTTCATGTTCAATTGCCATCGAACATACTGATAATCAAAATTAAAAACACTAAGAAATTCTAAATAGTTTTTATTTTATTAAAATTTATCATCCTAAAGGTACTATTGGATAACCCTATATTACACAATTTAACTTAACATACATTCAATGCTGGTAGTTCCAGTGTCAAACGTAGAAATTCCGATTTTTATAATAAAATAATACTTTTTTGTATGTATATTATTCAGTATATGTATTATTGTAATAAAATTCTGGCCAACTCAGACCTTCTTTAGTGTTCGCGATCTGTATGCGTTACGACACTCCAGCAGAAAGTTTCTATTTGAACGTTTCGTGATCTGGATCGATCTGTCTGGCTCGTGTTTACGGTGGTGCAGTCTTTAAGGATAGACTGGCATCGATATATCGGGTAAATACGATTGACCTTTGCTGTTGGAGCGTGAGTAGAGGGAAACGCGATAATACGCACCAGGCTACGAGTCGCGGTGCAAGGGGAATGGGACCGTTCGTGGCCAGACAAGTTCACTAATCGATACAGATTGCCCATCGCAGCCTGCATATTTGAATATTTTCGAGGTTTATTGCGATATATGGGAGCTGTCTGTCGCTTTTGAACTCGACCACTCCCCACGTTCGATGCTTCGGTGACGGATTTCGGTTAATTGACCGCTGTATAATGTTCAGTCATATCTAATCCTCCATAGGCAAACATATTTTTCCACAGACCGTTTCAAGCTTTCGAAAAATCTGAAAAAATTCTGGAATACTTATCAAAATCTCTGCTACATTTCTAGATACCCCCAGCATTAGTTTGTTATACAGGGTGATTCATGAATGCATGTCAATACTTCAGGGGGTAAGTCTACATACTGATATAAGTAAAAAATGTCATGAGAACATATTTATTGAAACGATTAAAGAAAACGTACGAAGTGCCCATCACGTGCTTCAACACACACTACTGCACGCTGTAGCATTGAGTTCCGAACTCATTCGAAAATACCAGATATTTTTCTTATAGTCTCAAATCTATTTGATGTCCTTTCTAGCAGATCGTGCACAAAAGTAAAAGTCTAATGGATTGAGATCGTGCACTTTGAACAGTTTCTTTAATCATCCATAACTCAAAAAACTAAAGTACAGTAATTCCTTGATGAATGCGATATGAACAACGGTGTTATTCCCACCATTGGGAGGGTCCTCATCTGGAACCAATCAAAATAGAATAACCAGAAACTAATCAGAGGCACGGTTTCGTGCAGAAAACAAATTAATGAGGGGCTGAAAACCTTTCCGCCTTGCCACGAATGCTCCGAAGCGGATCCTAGTACGTGGCACTCATCGAGACGTTACTGTATATAGGACATATACGACGTTTTTTAATTATATTAGTGTGTAGATTTACCCTCTGAAGTATTCAAATGCATTTGTGAATCACCCTGTATAATTATGTATACGTTATAACAGTCATTGCGGCGTAAGTAGCTGCATTTAACCGTAAAAATTTGTCACAGTCCTCAAAGATCTATCCGACCCATGCCCCTCCAAGGGAAAACCTCCCCTCTTTAACCCTTGTGTATGCGACCGGGTACCCGGGTACCATTTCTATATTTCCTTTCACAATTTTTTATGTTGTTTTTTAAATCAGCACTTGGTATATTATAGGAAGGGATATCTAAAAGTTTCGAAAAAGTATGAAAGTAAAATTATCTCTGTTTCTCTAATCTGTCAGAATAGGAGTATTCCGATTGCTCAATAACCGTGAATATGTCGGTTGCCGACACAAGGGTTAAGGATTCTTACCAGTTTTCTCTTTTTCCTGTGGCTTAAGAGCAGATTTCCCTGAGAATAAAGCAATTAATTGTTAAATAACCGAGTATCAATTAAGCCATCCACGGAACCACAACACATTATACAATCGTTCGTTAAGTCAAGTATAAAAAACTTTTTTCAATAAAAATAAAAATTGATGAGTGGCGGGCAGTCAAGTGAAAATTGAAATTTCCTCCGGGTCGTAAACGACCCACATCGTATACGGAGAATCAATCGACCATTTTTGCCAGTTTCCATTCCTAGATCTTTTCCTCAGACGGTCACCATCCACGGATGCCCGACTATTATTCATGAGCGGAAAATTTCGCCCGGGCATGAATTTATGAAAAGCCACGGTCCTCCGCGACTTCCGTCGCAAGACGCGTAATCCAATTACATACGTCCACGGGGTGGCGTAGCTGCCGTGGCGAGCACACAAAAGGAGATAGAGAGCAGCGAGAACCTGAAACCCGTTAATTGCGAGACGAACGGAACGTCGAGGCTCGGAAAGAATCGTGGAAAATTAACCAGTCTGTAACCGGTCGAACGAGATACGATCAATATTAACGTACATACACTCTGCGATATACAGGGTGTAACAAAAATGTTGGAGGACCCGGAAATGGAGGACTCGTAAGGTGATTCGAAACAAGTTTTTCCTTAGCTAAAATGTTATCTGAGGCCTTGTTAACACATTGTTTACGGGACATTTCGCGCGCGGCCTTGAGCCTGACGCGGGCAATATTTTAGCCGCCGCGTAATAAAAAATTAATGCGTCGTTAAAAAACGCGTATAAATACGGGACCTTTCTTCTACCAACAGACAATGAAAAACGGATTTTTACGTGTCCCGCAAACCACCACCAGTTTAAAAAAAAATGGATTTTTACGTGTCCCGACAACAATGTGTTAACGAGATATTAACGAAAAACACCGATTAGTCAGAGGTCCCGCGGGAACGTTAGCTACGCGCTGTGATTGGTAGTGTAGCGATATTGTCACTACCATTCCTCGTATTTTGGGTAGAATGTGTAACAGGCGATTTATCGAGTTTTTCCGCGAGGTCTTGTTCGGGGCTGGTTTTTGTCGATATCTGTGAAAGTCAGGGAACGTTGTGACGAATGTCAGGTCATTTTTCTTACGTTTGTTCCCCAAGGTTTTCGGTCTTGGAGGGCATTCTGGAAGGACTCAGGGAAGCGTTCACTTCGTACTGCGTCAGCGCGCATAACTTCCAGTACATCTTTGAAAATTTTGAAAAAGTTGCAATTGGTCCGAATCGCGAAGAAAATATTAAAAGTCGTGTTCTACAACTTTTTAATCTGAGGCTATAATGAAAATTTTGTAGCGTACACAGCTAGGTAGGTTTCGGGGGTAATAAAATGGTTTGCAGCTGTGCGCAGGGATTTCCGAATTGACAGGAAAATTTCCGTTTAAGTGGTCGGGGGAACTTTCTCTTTTAAGGGTTTTCTTCCTCCCCCGAAAAGACAGCGTGTGCAGACTGGAGGCATTCGGTTACAAGCACTCGCCTAGTAAAGACATCGACCGAGTCATTCATTACCCTTAACGCTAGGGCTAATATTTCCTGATTGTTGTTGGGAAACCGACAGCATTAATTCCTTTCGGAATTTGTTTGTATATATTGTGAGTAGTGTAAATAAACTTTAGTATAGTTATAGTGAGTACTGATTAATACAATTCCCCACGTCACCACCTCAATTTAATAAATACGTATCGAAGATTTATGTTAGTTATGTAGATACTGAAACTTTCATTGAAATCGGTTAATACAGAAACGAGCGACAGACATCAAAAGATGTGAGAATTGTTAGATTTACTACAGTTGTAGATCGAAAGTAGGGAAAAACTGCGATTTTCAACATTTTTAATCGATTGTATCTCGTAGCAACGTTCACCAATTTTAATGAAATTTTCAACATGCACATAACTAACATAAATCTTCGATATGTATTTATTAAATTTTCATTATAGCCTCGGATTAAAAAGTTGTAAAACACGATCTTTAATATTTTCTTCGCGATTCGGACCAATTGCAACTTTTTCAAATTTTTGTTTTCACGTCATTTAGTAACTTAATGTCTCTAACTTCACAAAAAAATTCAAGTCATTTGGACCAATTTTAAAAGAGTTGTTCCGTTTTAAAGGGTGTACGAATACTTTTTAAACCCACTGTAGCTCGCGTTGGATCCCCACCAGGCCACGCGCCGAGGCAGGCCAACCTCCCAGGCATCATCTTTCGAAAAACAGACAATACTGTTTATGTATCGCACGATTTCAATTGTGTAACGTTCGCGTCATATCATTACAAGAGTGTGGACGAATATTGACTACAAATTACTATACCTTTTGTCCCCTCGGTAGCTAACGTTACCGCGGGAACTCGACCAACAGACTCGCGTTCTGATTGGACGTAGTTTTTCGTTAATATCTCCTCAATAAAGCCTCGGATAACATTGTTGCTAAGAAAAAACTTGTTTCAAATCGCCTCACGAGTGTCCCATTTCAGGGACCTGCAACATTTTCCTTGCACTCTGTATATTATATTTCCAGAAATCATATTCCAACGTGCGAAATGGTACGAGGGGAGCCGATCACAGACCCGTTCAGACAGCGGAACGATATGTGCTAATGAGCGCGAATAAACGATCGTTATCGGGCCACGTCGCCGGTTATCGGGCGCGTGAAGGTGTACGCGTGAAGCCCCGGGACAGACGGATTCTGTTTATCAATATATCTCTCGCGTCAGTCAAGATACTTGACTTGTATTCCCGAGTCAAGTATGCGCATAGATAAAACGTGTGTCACCAACGACCGTATCTTATTCTCGAAAGCTCCTTGTTGTATGTTCCTACCACCCCCCTCCCCCCGCCCATACCGAACAAACGATTACGTGAATTCGTTCGACGACGAATAATGGCCCCTCTACGAACGGTGGCCAATTTTTATATTTCGGTGGGTTTCATCAAGAGTTAGGGGAAGGTAAAGGGGAAAGAGGGAGTTTGATGAACGGGGTGGATATTGCGGGTATACGACAATGGAGATAGAGGGAAGAAATTCATGTCTGAGCACAATGAAATGGCCGTAGAAGAGGACCAGGATTGTTGGGTGATCGGTGTGCGCATGGGTGGGACCAGTTTACGGGCTGGAAAGAGCAACCGGTTCGCGGCGGGATGGTAGGCGGGAAAAATCGGTAAACAAGCGAGGGGCTTGGTGGCCGGCTTTATCGCGGCTGTCCTCTCCACCTTTGCGTACGCTATCGATCAGAACGTGGAGATATGGAACTGGGGATTGAATTGAGTGTAGGAGATAGTGGATAAGTTTGGGTCAGTTTACAATTAATTTGTAGTGGTGATTAAAATGAAAGTGGAACACGCTTTAAATCTGAAATAATTAGTACGGACTTGTCATCGATGTGCCATCATCGTTTCGTTTTATAAATCCAACGGAATCTTTAGAAATATCATAGTTCTAATAAGTTATGTGACTCATACCTGTCTTATGGAGGGGGATTTGGGTCAGATAGTGGGAATAAATGGGTTATTTAATTTTTGTATTGTTTTTTTTTTGCAGGAAATATATAAAAGTTTTATGTATGTATATATTTATTACCTACAAAGTGATAATTGGGGAGGGGGGGCATGATGGAGAAGCTAAGGAAGAATGAAAATAAAGTGATAATTGTACCTGCGAATTAAGTCTTCATGAATCACAATTATAAGTTAACAGTCTAGTATTTAGCACATGCTTGGGACAATATAAAGTTAGCTAACTTTTTAGTTACTAAACTTTCTTCAAGATAGTTTGGTTATGTATTCTCACAACGCCGCACACATCAAAACATTACTGTATATACTAAATATGATAGTTTGAACAAGACACTCTATAATAGTTGTAAAAAAAACTTGTTTTTCGTTCTTTCGGTATTTCACTAATTTTCAATTATTCCATAAAAAATTAGTTTTTGAGGATTCCCGAAAAAATTAAACTTCCTAGAGAGCTCGAAAAAAAAAAACAATTCTCAATAATTTCTTATTATTTCTTAACAAAAACACGCTCATCGGGCCACTAATGTGTAATTGGGTCACTTACCTTATTACTCAGCAAAAAATTGAATCTGTTCGATATGTAAAATTTTTTTCAAATAAATCGGTACCTAAAGGAAGGTCGTACGCGATACCTAATACCCGTGACCCCCATATGCGTATATGTAGTCCTCACGATCAGCATGCAAGAGCGTGCCACCCATTGGCGTAGCCGAGGTGGCCTTTCCGTGTGTACGTATTTAGGCCAAAGATGTCGATCGTTCCGGAGAACGTTTTCTTCGCGTCGACAGGTGCATTAATCTCTATCCCCGGTTTATTATCGTCATTCCTCGGGCATCGTGCCCGTCGTTAATGCAGCTTAATGTACACGGAAACTCGGCATGAGCGTCAACTGCGCCTTTCCTTTTGATTTATCTTTCTGATCGCTGCTAGAAGTTGGGAAACATTATTACTTATCATTATTATTTATTTACTTAACGGGAAATAAACCCTTTGGTATACATGTGTCAGAATGGGAATTGA
This sequence comes from Dufourea novaeangliae, assembly GCF_001272555.1. NCBI lineage: Eukaryota > Metazoa > Arthropoda > Insecta > Hymenoptera > Halictidae > Dufourea > Dufourea novaeangliae. The sequence goes on along the minus strand of NW_015373944.1, from coordinate 2,895,392 downwards.
GATTACGAAATTATAAAATGAAGAAAGTTATCTAGTGGGTACTGAGATTACATTACGCCTGAATGGTGTGGAAAGAACCAGAATGTAAAGCTGACCCCTATACTGGTTAACGTGCGTGATTAACCTATTTATGCAATTATACTGGCCGTAGAGAGTTCTGTGAAATTCCTGTTTAATAAGTAATGTCATATGGCATTACTTTCACTATACTGTTTGCCAGCATGAAAACACGCGTTGCAGATGAATCTTGAAATTTAATTTTCTCGAAAACTAAGTTTCAAATGAAAAAATGTCATTCTATATTTGCGACTTGTTTTAAAATTAAAATATTTGGTAATCCTACAGAATAAAGAAGCACCTCTGATTTCAATGACCTTGAGATATGTTGTCAAGGTCATCATTCTAAACAACTGTTTCCTATAGTAGTCGGTCTCTTTCAATTTTCGCAATATTCGTAAAACAAGTTAGTTTAAAGTTACATAATTCTGTGTCCCAAGCTACAAATACTGTAAATAATCAGCCTTAACCCCTTCCCTTATAGCCTCGTGTCAGACCCGTGGTGACGATATCAAAATGGATTCAACAAACAGAAATATTAATCTTTCTTTTTTTAGTCAAAGTGAAATACTAGTTTGCTGATATTAATATTTAACCTTTAGAGAAAACCTACAATTGCGATAAATACACGAATTCCTTTTGTTTCCGGGGAATTATTGATGATAATGTAATTCCAGAGACTGCAGACGTCAAGAAAATCATAGGGCAAGGCTTAAAAAGGAGAACTTAACAAAAGTATCCGATATACATAGTGGTAAACATATTTCTGTCAATATCTCGAAAACTGAAAGTAATCGACTACTATATGTACAGGAAAAAGTTGTTCAGAATCACGACCTTGACAACATATTTCAAGGTCATTGAAATCAGAGGTGCTTCTTTATTCTGTATAATTACTAACTTTTTACAATTTTCCCTCTTATTTAACAGCTCAAAGATATGTAACCCCTTAACACGACACCCCCAGTCGCCTACGCCATTGCACATCTGTTCGGTGATCCTTTTCCAGTTACACAGGTAACCACTTAACCGAGAACCGCCGCCGCCGCCGCCGTCGTCGCGACTGCCTCCGTGCACGCATACGCGCCCCGTTCCGAGCCGTTCCGAGCGTGTCCGTGTAGCCATTAATTAGATTAGCATATGCCGGAAAAAGGAGCCTATCCGCTTATATCCGCCTCGCGGCGACGATACACACGCACATACACCATCACTACCAAACAGGAGAATGTTGGCACCGCGTTAATGGCATTATGGGATCATCTGTGAGCGACTACAACCTTCGTTTCGCATCGTATCCTTCGACCATAACGACGTCGACCCGGTGACTCGACGATGTGTTTATCGCTGAATGATATCTATGTGTGTCGAGGTGGCCCATCCGATAAAGATCCATTTCTATTTGGTCGGCGGAAAAGTAATTTCGTTTTTCACGTACGTAAAATTAACAACGTTTTTTTTTTTGTTATTAATACCTTCAGCTGAATTTGGAAGTAACGCGATTGTAAGAAGAGGAGGGGTTTTACTTAGTACAGATTCCTCTCGATTATTGTCCCGAACTCGGGTCCGCGTTGAGACAATAATCTTGTAGGGAAGAATGCTTTCAGACATTCGTAAATTCGTTTCTTGCCCGAGTCTCGGCAACAAAAACGGAGGGTTAAACTTTCCTAGTGATGGGAATAATGCCTGGACAATAATCGTGTAGAACGAGCCCGACGATAATCTAGAGGAGTCTGCATACCGGGTGTCCCAAATAGATGGGAAAATCTGCAATATGGATATTTCTCATGCAAATACAAATCGAAAAGTCATTTACCGTTTTGTAATTTGAAGCGCCATTTCCGAGATATTGGCAGTTAAACGAACTCCAATCGGCTGAGCGGTGGCGAAAATTAGCGGGATTAAACGATTAAATATTGATCGCGGAATTATTTTTTATCATTCGCCGCCAACTAAACATGGTTTCCAAACTCGATGTTTGGGTACCTCACGAATTCAGCGGAATTGATTTGATCGACAGAGTTATTGTACTGCCCTGCTTCACCGTTATAAAATAGATAATTTCTTAAATCGTATTTTATGACTTTACGCTTTGAAAACATATTTCCCACATTGTAAATTATTGAATAAGACCAAAGAAAAGAAAATGTTCTGATCTTTTGAAGCAGTTACAAGAGTCTGTCCCCTTAAGAATAAGGAAACTGTTCCTAGAGGATCTGGCTACAGAGAGGGGAAGGCAGGGATGTCTTCTGGTAACATAGACTGTGATTGCGTAGTTCATTTAGAAATCCAGACTAATATTCCTAAAAATACACGATAAATGAGGAACACTTTTTCCGTAGACTAAACACGCGAAAGTCATAATCCCGTAACAGATGGACCAGAGTCTAATCTCTCGTCTACTTCCCCGACATCCATGAGCTATTTTTTCCATGTTCGATGTCTCTGATAATTCCTTAGAATTGGTAGCTCCATTCGGGAAGTGGCTTTAACGACCAATGTTTTCCAAAAGTTTTCTGCTCCCCTTTGGGAATCGATCGGGGCAACCCTCTTGCGTGCGAGCAACGTCCACGTCGATACGATCTTCCGGGTTGCATAGGCAGGCCCCGCCATTCTCTCCCCCTGCTGCGAGAGAACATTAATAATTCGGTCGTTCGGGATTCCTCGGTCGGCCCACTTATTCCGCATTCCTCGTGGACACGCAGATACGGGGTGGGACAAAAGTTGTGTCGAGGCGTGTTAGGAGGCTACGCCATTGTGCGCAACTAGAGCGACACGAAGCTGGGAGCGATGCCACAATGGTTAGAGTCCTATATACTAAGTAGACAAAATTATTTTTTCGCGGTGTTGGGTTTATATAGGATTGTAATTGTTAGAAAACTTGTTATCTCACTAAAAATGCTAATAACAAAAAAATATGGCTAATTAAATGAAAGGAAAGAACAGAATTACAATATTGCACTTTAGCTATAAAATAAAATAAAATAAAAAGGAAACTACATAATACAGACTCCTCGCGATTATCGTCTGGCTTCTTCTACACGATTATTGTCCAGGCGTTATCTCCACGAGGGGTGGCAAATATATTAACACATCTACTACCACAGTGAAAACGTCCGTACGTAGTCAGACACACTTTATTTTATTTTTATTCTCATAAATCGTAAAAAATTTATGCGTTCCATTAATAGAGACTGTTGGTCATGTTTCAAATTCTACTGCAATATTAAATATTACACAAACATTTTGTACCTCTTGGACGGGAAGGGGAGGGGGGATCCAATTTTTTCCTGTAGACTGGGGCAAAAGTCACTTTCTTCAGTCCAGGGAGGGGGCCAAGTTCCCCACCCCTGGCCACGTCGATGTATAGTTATTATAGATTATAGTGAAACAATTAATTCTTGGTTATTTGAAAATTACTTTTGTCCACCTAGCATACATGACTCGAACCACTGTGACGACGGTGCAAACTATTTATGACGCTCTCGTCCCCCTTTTAATGGCCGGCGGGCGCTCTCGCGCGTGTGCGTGGAACGTGTGTACACGCTAGCCGTATATCAGCGCGCAGTCTACATAAAGGGAAGCGGCCGGGGTCGGTATGCGAGGATTGCGCGCGAGGTAGGAGGAGGAAAGGGGCTACATAAGGGCCACATAATGTGCGTGGCCATGTGCATCCGCCGGAATGCGACGGCCTAGGTGAAATGCCTGGTCCCGTGCCAGATACTTTAACCTCGATTCGCAATAAAACAGGCTGGAATTTTCTTTTCTGGCACTCGGGGATATTGGGGAGGTCGTGACCTGGACCCAGGCCGTGTCCCGTCGAACGATGACTAAGTTGCGCATCGGCGATCGATTTTTTTTTTATCGGCCCTGAAAGATCGAAAAGAAGACCTATTATGAAGTGTCAAATTTATCTATACTCGATGCCAAATAAGACCGTAACTGCGAAACAACGAGTTACTTGTTTGCGAATTTATCTCTCGATTATTTTAGTTATCAACGTCTTAAGCCTTTGAGGAACAAGATTTTACAATATAAAAGAAAGCAATTCATGCACCAAATGATATAAAAATAATATTAGAAGCTAACGTAGCCACGGAGAGTTGCTAGTAATTCATATCTGCAAGGTACACTTCAAGTAGAATCAGTTAGCCATGGTCAGACATGTCAAACTTTCAAACGAAAATTTTCTCGACGATGCAGCCTCGTGTTGAAAATGGTATTGCATCTTTTCGATTGATATTTGCATAAAGAATTACTGTCGTCTACGATCTGTACAGAGGATTAAAGTTCTTTTTTTCCCTTTCTTTGCCAATCCGATATCGAACGAAGAATCGCGTCCCCTACGAAACTCGAGCGTTCGTTCTTCTTTCGAGGCTCACCGTTATCACCAGGAATCTCCTCGGAGGCAATTCCCGATCGTCTTTTACGAATATTCACGACCTATACCGGCTTTTAATTTCTCCCGAGGCGGGTCTTGGGCTCCTCCGTCCTCGAGGGCTTGTTCCCCGAGAGAATATTCACTGGCTGATAATCCAGCCTGCGTATCCTTTCCACGCTCGTAAATTCGCCTACGTGTCCCGCCTTCTCTCGGTTCCTTGGTCGCCGTACCTGGTGGCCCGTTTACATTGCCGTTGTACAGGATCGTTCACGATACCAGAACCATAACGATGACAAACGAACGAATACAATGTCGATCGAACGTTTATCCAGTTTCATGTTTAATTGGTAGCCTTTGAAATCCACTGGGCATCGAACCAAACTGATTGCTGCTATTATCGTAGGATCGAAAATCGATTATTTCCAATCTGATACACCCTGTACGGCGAGACGCTGCTGCCTCCGGTGCGTTTATCTCTGGCACCGTCAGCGCTGTCGCGTTTATCGACGATAATAAATTCGCCGGTTGAACAAAGACGCGAACCGCCTGAGCAACCCCTTTCAACCGCAACCCTGTCCACATTGGCGGCCACCGGTCCCCGTGGCGTGACTTTACGAGCGACGACAAAGACGGCCCCAGACTGACGTTACGATCATCCCACTATGGGGGCGCACGTGACAAAGGAGTCTAGTTGATTCGGTCAGAGATTCAAATGTATCCCCGTTGTGGCTCGAAGCATGTACAGGATATCCGTATGCAGAAGCTGTTATTGTCCTCGAAACCCCATTAACTTTGGTTGTTGGAGGGCGGAGGCGGCGGGACACGCTTAATTAACGCATCGACAGCCAATGAATTAGAGTCTGATAGACAATTTTTCTAGTGTTGTAAAAGACAATACCACCTGAAAGCTAATTATAGGGTGAGTCACTAAGTACTACTATATCTAAAATAACTAATTACCTGTTAGGTATATCAAAAAATGGTTTAATTAATTATATAGCAGTTTAAAGGACGTATCGGTTGGGCACAGTTTCATTGCATTATATCTATTTTTTCTTTAGATATCAAGGTGACCTTGGGTTTTTTTCAAGGTCAATGCATCCTTTTTTTAATACCTTCATGCTGTTGGTCGTTGAATTCGTCCTTATATTGGCAACAACGTGGTGTTAAACAAAAGATGCATTAACCTTGAAAAAACTGAAGGTCACCTTGATATCTAAAAAAAAAAAATAAGATAAAAAATTCAAATTGCATCCATACGATGCATCCCTTAACACGTTGAGCGCCATGTCAGCCATCGGTGGCTGACACTAGACTTTCCGTTTAGGCCGCGTCACCCATCGGTGGCTGACAGCGTGTAACATGAGAACTATAAAATTTTACACTATTTTACGGAATTACAGAAAATTTATTTAAAATTTACTTAATTTGGTATCATTACAGGATTAATGGGATTCATTGTAACATGGCAAACATAAAAATGGTTTTCCTTCACAAGTATTACAAAATGTTACAACACGCTTGGTCTTTCTCCTTGCCATCACTCTACCATCTTTTCTTACATTTTTGTCATAACATAATTTACAGTACTTTCGAATACTTCAATACCAGCGCTTCAATCGAAGCGGCGCGCGTGGCCTGAACGGGATTGTCTTAGAAATACGCGTGGCGCTCAACGTGTTAAAAGGCTACATAATTCATTAAAACGTTTTCTAATACAATCAATAGCTGATGAGTTATTTTAAATAGTAGTTATTATCGACTCACCCTGTATGTTATAACGAGTAACGATCAATCAGTCTAAAATCGATCCTAAATGAGAATTACGCCAAGCCTGGAGGCTCGCTACTCGAGCTCTCGTTTATTAACGGTTGTTCCAGAACTCCGGCAAGTTTCGTAATCGAGAGAAAATCGTCGGAGAACGGCTGGAATCGCGCGTATATACCTTACCCGTCACGATCCAGCCTCGAAAGAGGAAAAAGATGTAGCTACACGGTCAGGAGATTATGCCCGACGGCGTCGCTGCACTTTGCCCCGATTCGTGAGCAGACTCTCGATGCTTCGACGGGACTCGGTCAGGAAGATAACGAGTTACGCTTAGATGGAATCTCCGGGTTAAGGTTTTTTTTTTTTTTTATTCGCGGAAGTCGTCTACAGATCGTTAACAGGCTACTATACTCTTTAAATAAGAGCTCCGAGTTCCGTTTACTGCTGCAAAAGCTGACGATTTCGCGGACTTGTTGAATGTTTAAAATACAAAGATAATAAACGGGTTTCAGGTTAACAGCTTCCCTAGCAATTATTACTTAACACGTTGACTGCCACAGTGAAAAAGGCCGTACGTGGCCAGACACACTTTATTTCGTTTTTTAAGTCATAAATTGTCGAGAATATTTGAGTTTAGTTAATAGAGGCTGTAGGTCTTGTTTTAAATTATACTGCGATATTAATTTCATGCGAACATTTTATAACAGTGTTTAAATAATCCAGACACTTTTCAATGTACGTGTCACCCATGTTTGGGTGACGTGGCAGTCAAAGTATTAATCCTGTCATTCCCAAATTATTTAAAACTAACTAAAAAAATCTTGTGTTATATTTACTGTATTTATTGGATGATTTATATAAATGATTCACATGAACATTTGAACATTTTGAAATCGTCTAATGCGATTGTTCAACAGCGTCATTCTCCGCTGAAAAAACCAGCTCATCGGTGTTCAGTTGTGCGCGTTGCTTCGTGTCTTTGGGCTGTACGCCTGTGTGAAATAACCGAGTTTCATTTATATTTCAGCCACGACCTGGAAGGAGGCCTCGTGGACGTCCTGGGAACACGACACAGTTGCAGACTACGCCCAGGATACAGAGTCCCATCTCGCAGCATCTTGAAAAAGGTGAGTTTACCGCTCGACAATGGCCGTTTCACCTTAGCCTGTCCCCGCTCTGAAAGTTTCACGCGGTGTTGTCTAGCCGGAACGTCATACCTATAGTTTCAATATGTATGCGGCTTCCATTCAACGCCGTCCTCGTGCTGGTTTTAACTAGCGCGCGACTCTCGAGCCGAAAGATCGTCAGGTTAAGGCATTCGAGTCGAAAATTATATTCTTTCGTAACAGAATAATTATCAACGCTGGCTCGATTCGTCGAGTTTTCTAGGCTATTTTTCTTGAATCTACCATAGCCATGGAAATATAGACGCGCGTCTCACTGAATACGGGCGTTCCCAAGTTTAGAAAGAGGTATAGTGAATGAACGCAACACGAACGACGGCGTTATTCCCACCACTGGGGGGTCCCCCTCTGGAATTAATCAAAACAGAAGCTATGCAGAGGCTAGGATTCGTGTAAAAAAACAAAGTAACAAATTTATGAGGGGCTAGAAACCATTCCGACATGCTACTAATTCTCCGAAATGGATGCAACTACGTTACACCGATCGAAATATTAAATCTAAGTCGTAGGGAGGGTGGTTCTGGGGGTCTGGATTTTGAATGGTTACTTTTAAAATTGGCCCAAATGACTTGAGTTTTTTTGTGAAGTTAGAGACATTAATCTACTAAATGATGTGAAAAAAAAAATTTGAAAATGTTGCAATTGGTCCGAATCGCGAAGAAAATATTAACGGTCGTGTTTTACAACTTTTTAATCTGAGGCTATAATGAAAATTTAATAAATACATATCGAAGATTTATGTTAGTTATGTACATACTGAAACTTTCATTGAAATCGGTTAATACAGAAACGAGCGACAGGCATCAAAAGATGTGAGAATTGTTAGATTTATTACAGTTGTAGATCGAAAGTCGGGAAAAACTGCGATTTTCAACATTTTTAATCGTTTGTATCTCGTAGCAACGTTAACCGATTTTGACTAGCGAATTGTCGTTAGACGTCGACGATGACCATAACGCGGGGTTCTTATTTTTGGTTGCTAGGGTTATAGGTCTACTTCGAGAAAGGGAATGTCGGTGCATCGTTCTCCCTTCTACTATTCCAAAAAAATTTTGCCACACCAACTCGGAACACCAATCATGTACAAATACATCCACCACTCCAACACACCATTCAAGCAACAAATCTGTACATTCTTTCCGTACCACAACTACACATTTTGCATCCAACATCAGTAGAGACCACTTCACCAGTCTAGTGCGATCTCATACATTAAATACAATTTATACACCAGTGTCAATCATTATTCCACATATTCCGATAATATTAATTTATTCTTCGGGAAGCGACATTCGTGAAATACTCCAAATTCAACATTTTTCGTGAACACCTAGCAACACATAGTATCTCCTTCCTGACTTCAGCCTGTCATAAAGGTCAGCACAGGCTAGACCGGTCTGCCGAATGTGGCCCTCGAGCGGCTAGGTGTCTTCCGCATGGTCGATGAAGCGCGAGGTCAAGCAGGGTCGTCGCCGTCGTGGTCGTCCCGCCGTAGGCGACGATCGACGGAACCGTTCGAAGGTCGAACAAGGAGCTTTCGGACTGCGACGGGTGGGTCGTGTCGTCCGTTCATTGATGAAGCTGATCTACCCGGGGCTGGAGATTGTTGCGGGATCGGGGAGCGCCTTGAAATGCATTGAGAGGGGGGAGGGGAGCCTCTGTTCTCATCCGGGGACACGATATAAAGGGTGTTTCGTTTAACTGGAAACGGTGGAATATCTCACGAAGGATTACAGTTATCAAAAAAATGTTCGTACAAAAGTTGTTTGGTACAAAGAGGGACATTACGTGGTATAAATAATTTGTCTATAATTGTAGTAGTGGGGGAGATATCAAAGTCAAATTAATTTTTTTAAATGGAACCCTGTATTTTTTTATTCATATTATGATAGTATTTGTTGAGACGAATACAACGAACTGCCACATGATATCATTCCGAGCTGTAAAATATCATAAATTAAATACAAAGTAGTCGGATCAACACGGATCGAGTGCCGTAGGTCAGCTGAACTCTACGTGACTGTGCCATCTACTCGTACCAAACCGATTGTTCCGTTTTTAATCAAATATTCCTGGCATGGAAACAACACCAATATTGTAGAAAATATGAGGAGTTAAGCATAAATAATGGATTTTAAATTTCACTTACCACTATCTAACTTGTAGTATCAAGAATTAATTAATAAGTTTTTACGTCATTTATCCTTCAACATGCCCACCATCGTTACAAATACACGTTTCTATTCTGTTTAAAACTTCTCTTTCGACACATTTCAACATCTTGTCCGTTATTCTTTCGCATGCGACTATAATCCTGTTTCGTAAATCATCTTAAAATCTTACTAATTGGCAAAAATCTTACTCATGTGGCAGTTCATTGTATTCGTCTCAACAAACACTATCATAATATAAATAAAAAAATACAGGGTTCCATTTAAAAAAATTAACTTGACCTTGATATCTTCCACAGTACTACACTTACAGAAAAATTATTTATACCACATAATGTCCCCCTTTGTACCAAACAGTTTTCGTACGAACTTTTTTTTCATAACTTTAATTCTTCGTGAGATATTCCACCGTTTCCAGTTAAATGAAACACCCTGTATAAAAAGAACGGTGTATAAGAAGGACCTATGGGGGAGAAGAGAATTCGTGGAGCAGAACCGTGGGGGGGAGGGGGTGGAAAAAAGGGCGAAGAAAGCCTCGGGAGATATTCGGGTTTGGTGGAGGGTTAGTGGGGCCAACGGGGAATAAATGATTCGAGGAACAGAGAAGAACCGGTTCACAAACAAAAGACTCGTTGCTGGGGGATGGGGATCCGGTTGAATCGGTCGGTTTTCGAGGGACGGGAACGAACAGAGTGAGTGCTGGGCTGTGCTCCGTGGGAGGGATATATATCTCAGCCAGGAAGGAAGTGCTGACTCCGTGAAGGCAAAAGAGGGTGGCGCTGATGTTGATGAAACGGACTGCAGGATTCCGAGGACCTTTTGTTCCGGGAGGGGAGGGGCGGGACGCGCCTTAATCTCGCGGAACCGACGTTTCTGCACGATGTCTTCTTTTTTTATATTCCACTTCCTACGTTTATCGCGATCCGACGTCCATCCTTCGCCTCTGTTCTCTGGGTTAGTCGAGCCTTCAGGGTCGTCGTGGTATCTCTTCTTGTTCTCCTTCGATTCTCAGCGTCTCTTGCTCTCGACCGACCGGGAAATTAGAACTTGTACATCTCCGCCTGTTGGCGGTGTTTTACGAACGGGACTGTGTTCGTATCGGAAATAGAACTGGGCGGAGGATGACCGCGACAGGATTTTGTTGGTTGCGAACAACGTTTTAAAATTAGACGAAAAATTTCACCGATAATATTAATATATGATTCTCGGTACGTGAACGGGTTTAACTTTCGACGGAATTCCCTCGAATTAATGGAAATTAATTATTCGAGAGCTTACGTATACAGGGTGTAATAAATTGTTGGAGGATCCGGAAATGTATCACGAGGTGATTTGGAACAAGTTTTTCCTTAGCAAAAATCTTCTCCGAAGTTTTGTTAACGGTATATTAGCGAAAAATCCTGACCAATCAGAGAGCTAGTCTGCCAGCCGAGTTCCCGCGGTAACATTGGCTACGAGCTCTGATTGGTCAGGGTTTTTCATTAATATTTCGTTAATAAAGCTTCGGATAATATTTTTGCTAAGGAAAAACCTGTTTGAAATCACCTCACGAGTCTCCCATTTCCGGGTCCACCAACATTTTTGTTACACCCTGTTTCCTCCGGATTCGTGAATTATTTTTAATTATCCAAATGTCCGAATATCCTGTTCCCCTGTTTTTTTTTATGTTGTATCGTGAAGGTATTCCGCAGGCGAAAAAGAGTAACGAACGACTTAAGCGGTTCCTTCAACATCGAACAGTCGTTCCTCATCCAAGTTAGCAACTGGATTCGTTTTTTACTTCTCTTTCGGCCATGGATGCAGCAGGAAGTCAGAGAGAAGAGGAACGACGACGCAAAAGCCCCCTTACGTCACCGGTCAAATATAACCGACGCGATTGCTCTTCTATTTCTTCATCCTCGTTTTACTCCGCGCTCGGTTCGAGCCTCTGTAGCTTGTTGGCCGTCTACGATATCGGTCTTCGATCGTCGAGAGGAAAAGTATGTAAGGAAAATCCTCGATTCGATCCTTGAACGCGTCGATCCTCGAGTTGAACTTACTGGAGCTCGTTTGGGAGCAAGGGAAACTTCGGCGACGATAATTTCCGAAGGCTTGAAAACCGGAAAATCCCTCCTGGCAGTGCCAATCCCACTGATCTCTATATAGTAACTGGATGAGGTATCCCGTGTGAAACTCGTGTTCCGAATTGGAGACCTCGAGCGTCATTTTATATGCAGGCAGTCTCTTCACTTTTTAGCGGGAAATTTGAAGTAGTATTAAACAAATATTGAAATCATTATTTGAAATAAAAGAAGCAATTGGAAGCAAACGTTCGTAAAACAAAAAGAAAGTACAGATGGCCTAAAATAAGAAAATAGATAATGAATTGATTCAGTTAAATATAAACATGAAAACAATTTTATTCCTAGCAATAAAAGTACATGTTCAGCTTTTCAGCGGGAAATTTGAAGTAGTAATAAACAAATATTGATATCATTATTTGAAATAATAGAAGCAATTAGAAGGAAACGTTCGTAAAACCAAAAGGAAGGTAGAGATGGCCTAAAAGAAAAATAAGATAATGGACTGATTCAGTTAAATATAAACATGAAAACAATTTTATTCCTAGCAATAAAAGTACATGATCAGCTTTTTACCGGGAAATTTTAAGTAGTAATAAACAAATATTGATATCATTATTTGAAATAAAAGAAGCAATTAGAAGCAAACGTTCGTAAAACAAAAAGGAAGGTACAGAGGGCCTAAAAGAAAAATAAGATAATGGACTGATTCGGTTAAATATAAACATGAAAACAATTTTATTCCAAGCGATAAAAGTACTTGTTCAGAAAAATATGAAATTGCATGACAGATACCAAAATTGATATACATTGAAAACATGTATACAGGGTGTAACGAAAGTGTTGGATGTCTCTGAAATGTGTCACTCGTGAAGTGATCTGGAACAAGTTTTTCCTTAGGAAAAATCTTCTCCGAGGCTTCGTTGACGAGATATTAACGGAAAACCCTGACCAATCAAAGCTTGGTCAGCAGTCTCGCGCTCTGATTGTTCGGGGTTTTCCGTTAATATCTCGTGAACAAAGCCTCGGAGAAGATTTTTCCTAAGAAAAAACTTGTTCCCAATCACCTCACGAGTGACCTATTTCAGGGACCTGCGATACATTCGTTACACCGTGTATAAAGATCAGTGGTGCCAAACGATTGGTCGTTTCCCGAGGAAACCGAAGAAATTTATATCTCGACTTCCAGGAACTCCGTTCGCTGTTTTCACGAGAACCAAAGATTCAGGAGCTCCACTCGATCTTTCTTTCCGCGAGCTACGAGCCACAGGCACGCGCTAATAAAGTAACGAGGGCCTCCTTTGAAGTGGGGTCTTCTGGCGCTGCCGTAATTCCTCGCCTCGTCGTCGTCGTCGTCGTCGTCCTCCCCTGTCGCCTTTCTTCTCTTTTCTCCGTTTTTTATTTTCTCTTTCCCGTCCCTCCGTTTCCCCAGCGGCTGAACGTCTCGCGGCTCCTCTCCCTCCGAAAATAAACGCACCGCGTAAAACGCGAACCGGATGACACGTTGCTGAAAATACAACCGCGAGGAGAGGCGAGGGAGAAAGAGACAGGCGCGTTCTCCACACGGCGGACGATGATATTTCGTAGTAATTACGGTTGGAAACTCGGGGGAGCCGGCAAGGAATTCTTTTCTATTTGGTCGCGAGAAAAGCCCTCGTCTGCGTAAATATTTCACGGAACCAGAAACGCGAGGATGAGAGTTGAAGGGACGAACGGGCAGAAAATATTACACGTTCATTAGGGAAATGCGTGTCCACGTGCATACTTTCTCGAGGCTGTTTGATAATTAGGAAAATATCGCCGCTGCACGCCGGTAATTAAAGGAATTTCGGGATGGATGAAATTGTACGGTGGAACAATCGAAACTCTGGATAAACAACTCGTTTATCGATCAGATAGAAGTAACACGCGCTAGAGTGTATACAATTACAAATTGCGTACGAAATGTTCGTGTAATATGATATAATTTCATTTAACTCTCAACCGATAACCGCACAATACAATTTCCGACGCGTGATACGCCCCGAGTCGTCAAAACGAATCACTCTGATTGTTTTAAAACAGCATCTCGTATTCTCGTCGATACGCCAGACATCATCGACTTTCCTCGAACGATATTATAACAATAATTAGACTGCGGATGTTTATGAAAGTATAGAATTTTATCGATAAATTTCACGAAACTGAACGCAAAGAAACATTTATTTACCCTCTTAAGGGTGCTGGTTGGTTCAAAATACAAAGAAAATCTGAATATACTTATCGATACTTTTTATATTTTTTCTCTTCGACACTGAACATTTAATATTTCATAAACTAACGGTCCTACGCGGTTGAAACAAATATCATTGGCTTCAGAATTCCAAGCTCTATGACTCTGATAAACCTCATTAAAAAGTTATCGTTACACCTGGGTACCTCTTCTTGTCATTGCCGAGAAGCCTTCGAACACTCACTGAGGATTGGCTGTATTTTGTAAATCACAATACTTTGGAAAGGAAGCAACAGTTTTTGCAAAAATCATTCTTTAGTAACACTTTGACTGCCACGTCACGTAAATATGGGTATATTTATAACTTTAAAAAGGAAGATGATGTGTGTCTGTCTACGTACAGTTTTTTTCACTGTGACAGTGAACGTGCTAAAGCCAGGGATTTCTACTGAAACGTAAAATAACTGTATTATACCGGTATTTACGGTCTTACCTTCGCCCTATATAACCCTATATAAGCCCTACTCTTATAGTACAAAAAAATACCAGTATTTATTTCGGTTTTCGGTAATATATCGATTTCAGTATAGCTTTGATGGCATAATACCGGTATCAAAATCATACTGGTTTAAGTCCCTGCTTAAAGCGTTACACCTGGGTATATACCTTTCCTTGTCACGGCTGAGGAGCCTTCGAACTCTCATCGGGGATTTACTGTATCGTTTAAACTCGCCCTCAGATCTTGTGGTTGTCCAGGGAAAATCCTTTGAATCTCGGTTGTTAGATGCGTGGACCGACTTCCTCTGCTTTCAAAAATTTCCCCAGGTCTCTGAAAACCATTATCGTTCGAGCACGAATCACAGCTCGAAGAGCTCGGTAGCTCTGACTGCAGAGCAATTTCCCGCGGTACGAGCAGACCGCGCAACAAAGTTGCAACGCGTGACGCGAGAGGCAATCGACGAAAGGAGACAGCCAGTGTACAAGCGACAGCAATCCTAAATAGCATCGAGGGTGGGAGAAAGAGAGTGTAGAAGCGATAGAAGGAACGGAGAGTGTACGGAAACGAGATTGATAGCGGTTACACCGATCGTGTACGGGTTGGCAGCCTACCAATCCCGGTTGCGAGTCGTCGACACTGGTTTCCCTTCTCTCTTTCCTTCGTTCGCGAACTTTTCAAAGTCGGAGGATTCGTGGCCAACTGAGAGAAAGAGAGACAGAGGCCAGAGAGACACCTTTCATTCCCTCGTAAAAGAAACACCGAGATTTTTCGCATGGGAAATCGAATCTACAAAAGGCTGAGGGAGGGGGAGAGATTTTCTTTATCACTTTCAATTTCAAATTATTGGAAAATTACTATAGTATCTCGTTGTATTTTTCTGTATATTGGGAGATATATAAATGATTCACAAGAACATTTCAACAACTTGAAACCGATCTATTGACATTTTTCATTTGTTGTGATTTGAGAACTTTATTTACTTTCATCACAGGTGTGTGTGACAATTTTCGGTATAATATTGGGGCATTCCACGCGAAATCGGATAATTTTTGGAGTAATATTTTGGATTTTGTTGACACTTGTAGTCTTTAGTGATATACAGGGTGTAACGAAAATGTTAGAGGACCCGGAAATGTGTGGAATCGTGAGGAGATTTGATACAATTTATTTCATAGCAAAAATGTTATCTGAGGCTTTGTTAATGAGATATTAACGAAAAACCCCGACCAATCAAAGCTCGGCCGGTGGTTTTCGTTAATACCTCATTAACAAAGCCTCGGATAACATTTTCTCTAAGGAATAACTTGTTCCAAATCACCTCACGAGTCTCCAAGTTCTCTGACATTTTTGTTACACCTTGTATAAACGTATATCGAAGGATGTTCGAAAATAAAAAAAATTATTAATTCTCCAGCTGCTTGAAATATAGTGTCAAACCTCTTTCCAATAAATCATAACTGTTGAACTACCAAACCGATCGTTTCTACGAATGCTCCTGCGTTCTACTGTCCTCGAACTTTCTGATCGATGACGACACCGTGTGTGGATCCCCTTGGAGCAAAGATTCACGTTCCGTGTCACCGATGTGTATCTCCCAGCGACACTTGCATCCCAAACGTTCCGACAGGGGATCCATCAGACGCGAATACCGCCTATCTTTTAGTTGGGTTTACCCGTTCAAAGACGTGCCATGGTCGGTGTTGCGTGGGATCGTGTTTGTGCGCACACGTGGCCGCGCTGGAAACTGAAGATTAAAGTATCGTCGGAGGCAGCACGTGGGCGGTCTGTCGTGTCCTGTAATATATGCATTTTACATTAGGCGTGCAACGTGTGCGCGAATTCCGGGGCCGTAGAACAGGCCACATGTCGACACGCGCGCGCATCTGGCGGCCAACGAACTGCGTTTCCGTAGACCGTGGGCGTTGATCACCTGGAAAAAAGTGTCGGTGTAATTGTATTGGTTCGAGTCTCCCGTGACTGTGGTTTCCAATCGGTCGTCGATCGTTCCAATAGATCGGGATTCAGAAGCACCGGGAGGAGCAGAAACTAGGGCTTAAAACAGGGACGAATCTAGCAACGACAGAACTAGTGCACAGTGAAGCCACGGTAACTGCGCGAGGGAAGGCCTACACGCTATCTGTCCGCTAGTCACCACCACTGAGGGAATCCCCTCCCCTTTATCCTTGGAACCGATGAAGCGTATAATTTATCCCCCTTCGCGAGCCGACACGATGGTTGAAGGAGGGGAGCACAGGAATGATTAAATGCCCGCTTATAAGCGAGACAATATTAAAGTAACGATAAAACTTTCTTTTTAATGAAACTTTTACTGACGTATTTGGGAGATTTTTCTGATTAAAACAACACCAAAGGTGATGTAATTTGAATTTTATTTACTTGTTGATATTGACCCATATAGTAGATTATAAGTTTTCCGGGCACCGTAAAAAAATACCTTGAAAAATATGC
The DNA here is from genome assembly GCF_001272555.1 of Dufourea novaeangliae. NCBI lineage: Eukaryota > Metazoa > Arthropoda > Insecta > Hymenoptera > Halictidae > Dufourea > Dufourea novaeangliae. The sequence continues at coordinate 2,878,595 of NW_015373944.1, read as the reverse complement.
GATTTTCGAGTCAGCTATTAATATATTTCTCTTAAAAATGAAGATATTTTCGGGTGTTTTACCAAGGTCACATGCTGAGGCTTAGCATCTGGAAATACAGTAAACTCTCCATAAGTGTTCGAAGGCCTTTTCTTGACACAGATACGAAGAGGTCCTCGGGTATAAAGCTGACTTTCTGACATGACGTTTAGCACAATGATAGAGTTCGCAATTCCGAACCAATGATATTTGCTTCAGCCGCATATGTCCATTAGTTTATAGAATATTTAATGTCCAGTACCGAGGATCCTACGAAAACTTATCGAAGATTTCCTGTAGCGATACCTCCACGCTAACTGCGCGAATGTAGTCCAGCGTTTCACTCGCGTAAAACGGTCCCAGAATCGGGTCCACCGCTCGCTATAAGCGCGTTCTCGGTCCCAAATGATGCACTCCTGTAGAGCATTTCAGCTCTGTCAACACGCTAGAAATTTACCGGCGGTTCTTCGATTGAGCAATTCGCAGCAGAAAATTGCCAACCGACGAGACTGTGCGTAGGAAAGGCGGCGTCCGGGGAATGCATAATTTCATGATCGATATCTCGGCCCTGTTGGCATATACGCGTTCATGTATGCGCAGTTGCGCAACACACCGGGAACGCCGAACGGCGCGGCAAGGGGGGGGGGCGAGGTGTTTCGCATTGCTTGGCCCAAATGGGCACACACAGACACCGATCACGGGTGTTACGGGACGAGCCGTGACTTTTGAATGAACCCGGAGGCGACGACGGTGACTCATCGAACGATCGGCGTGTATAGCCGACGATCCATCGAGCAAATCACCGTCCACTTTCTTCGTCTCAAAGTTGCCAGGGGTAGCTAGTTTTAACGAGAATTGGGCAGAATTTTATTTGAATATTACGTAATGGTAAGCTGCAGTATCTAAATGCGTAGACCTGAACTTTAAACAGTTAATGAGAGTAAATAATTGAGTAATTGTGCGGTTTACCGGTATTTTTCAATTTTAGCTATTTCATTATGATTTTTTTATATAGCTTCATTTTATCAGTAAAATGAAAAATCCAGCGGGGGAAGTCGAACAATAATTGTATATTTGTTATTATCAGAAAGGAAATGTAATGCATAACAGTAGGAATTTGCCCGTTTTGGTTCCACGTTAGTATGGAAAAAGAACCGATTCGCTCGTTCCGAAGCGGTTCTTAAGTGGTTCTTAACCGGTTCCGTCCGCTCTAAAAACCTACCGCCGGTCCTTTTCTGAGAAGAGAATCTCCGAGAGAAATTTGCAAAGCAAAAATTTATTTTCTATTTTCCATGGCATAAAAATGATATTTCAATTTCAACACATATTTAAATAGTCCAAACCTTCAAAATTAAAAGAAGTTCATGGTTAAAAGTAGCTAACCCATGGATAGCTCTGGTTTTGTTTTTTAAACGATCCTCGATATTCCTTGAAAGATAAAACATTAAAAGTGTGGTTCCTGTATGTTTTTTCGTGGAACGATTCCAGTCAAATTAATCCACCGATTGGCCGGAAATTACAGCCCCCCTCCCTCCTCCTCCCGCGAATCTCGAACGCTCGAGGAAATTCTATTAACGGGCAGCCGAGAGTGTACGATCGCGCAAATAATTTCTCTCTCCCCGCGTTCCGTAATTTCAGCGATAATTTCGCCGGCTCTGGAATCCACGGGAACGATACAAGCGATAAATCCCCCGTGCCTGAATATTGCATGCTCCCGCCGCCCACGGCCGGGAGAAATCCCGCGTGAAATGAAATTCAGCCGTCCCCCCCCCCCCCCACCCACGATTTCTACGTTCAATGCCTGCTGCGTCACCCGTTTAACGCTGTGACTCTAGCTTCAATTTAGTCTCGTTCCCCTGAAATGTTGTCTCACGTTGTACAGTAAATCGTCGATAAGTGTTCGAAGGATCCTCGACACTGTCAAGAAGGGGTCCCCAGGTGTAACGTTGTCCTTTTAATGAGCTTCAGCACAGTGATAGAGTGTGGAATTTTAAATCCAATAATATTTGTTTCAACCCCATATGGCCATTAGTTTATGAAATATTTAATGTTCAGTGCCGAGGAGCCTTCAAACACTCATCGAGGATTTACTGTAGTACCTCCTCGAACTATAGTGACTTCGTAAAAACAGCAGCCTCTCAGATCCTTCACACCTTTAAGGGGATCTTAGCATTCGGAGAGGTCAAAGAATCGATTTTTTTGTATTGAAATTATTTATTATTCTTTTCTCGAATCACTCTATAAACCCACGAAATTTCATTCCAATCCGCGAGTCAACGTTCTCGGTGTTCCCTTGTGAGAGGGTCACACCTAAAGTCACTATAACCCGGGGTGGCACTATACCAAGTGGTAACAAGCAAGATCTGCTCTCCAGAACGTGTCCAGCGCAACTTCTTCAGTCGTTTTTGTGTTGTGAACATAAAAGGATCAAGATTTTGTTGTCGTAGACGTGGATTCTACTTCGTGGTATTTTCCTAAACTCACCGACTTGGCGGGGAGATTCCACCGGCAATGGGGCGAGGGTGAACGCGCGACGACTGGGAATTTCGTTTGTATACAGGTAGATGACGGTCCCCAGGTAATTAGGCGGCTATATTCGTTCCGGTTTAAGCTCGACTCCCGTTCGTTTCGCCCACTAGTTGCAGAACTCGGATAATTATTGTTGCGAACTAACTTTCAGTTTGCATGATTCCGCCTCGCCATCCCTGTCGTCGCTCCGTGTTTGCATGAAATTCCCCGCGCCAGCAGGTTTTTCGTAGCTCGCGTCGAATATTGAACCAACGGGCATGCGACCGCCGCGTCCGCTTTGGAATTCCGCCCTCGACTTCGTCGTTAATATCAGCTTTTTCGAGTCCCAGGGAGTGTTGAACAAAAATTCTTTTTTGTTCTTGTTCTTTTCTTCTTTTACCGTAGAGGACAATTATTCCCCTAATGTTTGCAAGCTCGCGACGTGGCGAAATTTTTAGTAATTATAAATGTAGTTGGAAATTCAACAGAACATTCGTAAAAGCTTCAACTTTCAATTGCTACCGAAAAATCGCAAGGTCCACGATAAAATTATTGAAAGAGAGACCTTGTGCAAATTTCTTTTTAACGCGAGCTTTATGGAAATGTAGTTGATACTGAGAACTTAATCGCTTTTTATTTAGTTACAAAAAATGAAATATTCATAAAATTTAGATGGTTATAGATTTTCTTACGGAGGTAATGACGATACGGAAGAAAAGATATGTTAGAGATCGAATAAAACTAAAAATTAAGACCAAAGTATGCAGACTGAGGTTTCAATGGATTTGGTAGTATCTTCTACGACAGTGATGGGCAACTCAGCGCCTGCCAAACTGAATAGTGGGCAACACCGTGCATCATGCGGGCATATGGCAGTGGTGGGTGAAATGTGTGAATGAGAGCACGTATCTATCATTTTCTTCACACACAAATATGTTGTGAATAACGACTCGTGACTCGTGATGTGTCCTGCTTCGCAACCCCTCCACAGGAGTCCGACATCTATCGTATGTCCCCAAGAATGAAAATTTCGACGACAAATGTATGAAACTATTCCATATGAAGCTTTGAACATCGTACGGAAGATTTACAAGTTACAGAAGAGGGAATTATTTTTATTGTTATAAGTCTGAATAATAATTAAGCCACGTTTTACTGAATTTATGCACATATTGTTACAAATATATTGCAAATTCGTATATATACAAGTAGTATTTAAGGCAATTGTTGTGAAATTTATTCAAATATTATCGTAAGTTGTGCATTTTCATCAGATTTTTTCAATAAAGAACGGTTAACATAACAAACGGTTAAGTTAAGTTAAGTGTCCGATTTCCCGTGGAATGCCCTCTACATTAAAATTTCGCTCATGATGATCAAGTGTTATTCGTATAACCGTTCGTTGAATCCCATCGGTAGGGAACATGGCTGCAGGGTGGGGAAGGGTTGTTTTGTAAGAGGCGAGGAAAGTTCGTTCCAGCGCATTCCAGGATCTCCAGACGGAGGAAGAAACTACTCGGGGGGAAACTTTCCAACAAAGTTCCACGCGTCGTGCGAGGATCGAGCTTCGGTAACTACCCCCTCCCTCCTCCCTCAAGAAACTTCCCCTCCCCTTGGACCAGTGTGCCCCGGGGATCGAGAAGTCGTAACCCAAGGATTCCTGGGGGCCAAAGGTTCTTCGAAACCGCTCCCTTTTCGTCTGCGGAGTTTTCCTCTCGACCGAGAACAAGGATTTAAACTCACTCTCTCCCTCTCTCTCTCTTTCGTCTTTCCCCGTCGAAAGTGCGCGTTGTTCGAACGAGCTAGGAAAAACTGCGAATCGAACTATTCCCGGTGTCCGTACGGAAACAATTCCTCGGGTAATGTATTCCCTTAGCTGCACAGAAAGACAGCCAAAGAGAGTGAATAATGGAGTCGCGTGAGTGAAGTAAGAACCATAAGGGGAATCAGATCGTCTATGGTCAGACGGACGTTTGAAATCGATAAGAGAGCAGGAAGAACTGTGTATATCTTCCGGCGATTACGAACAATACCAAGGGGTTATTCGATCGTATTTTACAATCTGTTTCACAAGAAAGTATACAACAATATTTCTATAATACTCAACCCAGAAAAAAAGACGAATTATTGTACTTTAAAGTAGACTTAAAAAGGTATTGCACAACTAACTAGTAGTTAGTCCACTCGTCTCCATTGTCGATGAATTGTCTCCTAGATTTTTCGCACATTTTCTACGAGGTTTTCTGCGTATTCGCAGGATAAGTACCACAGCTTTCGGATCACCCGTCCTTCGCTTTACGCGGAGTGTTCGTTCCATTTAGTTTTTTTTTAAATAAATATTTTTATAACTTATGTTGCCTTTTCTCTTGAGAACTTTTTTTCGTACAGGCAAGCTCCATTTAGACGGTTCTTATCCGAAAAAAGAAGAACTATATGGACCACAAGGTCGCACGGCTTAAAATCATGTAGGTGGGAAAATGTGTCTAAAACGATCCCTTTAACACATTGACTGCCACAGTGAAAATGGTCGTACGTAGTCAGACACACTTTATCTCGTTTTTTAAATCATAAATTGTCGAAAATATATGTGCATAGTTAATAGAGGCTGTTGGTTTGATTCTAAATTATACTGCGATTTTAATTTTACGCAAAAATTTTGTAATAATATTTAGATAATCCAGCTTCTTTGCAATGTAAGTGTCACCCGTATTTGGGTGACGTGGCAGTCAAAGTGTTAAGGTGTAATTTATATAAAGAATACAAAATGCTCATTATTTAAATAAAAGTAAAGCAGTTTTTGTAAGTTAATCAGTCTATCTATCTTATCATTGGCTTAAATAAAATTTAGCTATCTGATCAATTATATTTTTTATTCACATTTCTTTGAAGGCATACTTAAGGATCATTTTGTAGTATCCCCGGGGATCATTTCATTTATGACATTTTATTTAAATAAAAACAGCTTTGACGCGTTGTTTCTCTTTCATGCTGACGGGGCATTGTTGTAACTAAAACAAAAAACAATAATATAACATATGGGTAAAATGATTCCTGGAATCATTTTATCCTATTAAAGAGGTATCATATGACCCCAAACACCCAACTCACATTCAGTGGTTGAATATAACCTCAACTTATTACACGCGGTAACGAAACATTAATTAACTTATTATTGAATTGTGGTTAAATCCACGCAAGAAGCATCCGTCATATTAAACCGTTTATGACAAAATTACACAACATTGAAAAAGACCTTATCTTAAATAAATTGCAGTAATTTTAAATTTTTCTTGTGAACAAGACACAGATCACAGATGCGGGGAGAACTATTATAGAACGACATTACGATATACCACCACTAATAACCACAGGGGAGCCAGGAATCATTTTACTCCGAGGGATCGTTTTAGACACCTTTCCCCTACATCCTATTTTGACATTCTTTTTTACTTTCAATAGTAACGGAAATAATTTAGGTGCTCGAGTAAAAATTAATACCCTCTATAAGAGACATCGAAATATAATTTAATAAATGTTCCAAAGTGCAAAATATAAAAAAGAAAACAGCTGATTAATTGACCGAAAGTTTAGAACTTCGTCTTAATGGGCACAGGAACTGACACACTTACCCTACGCGTGCACCATCAAGGGGTGGGTAGAAACTTTCGGATACTCGAAGCACCGAGTTTCAATCATTTCCCCTCCCCTCTGTAAAGTTTTCCCTGTTGCTTTCGCGCTGACTTTTGCTCGCATTGTTTCCCTTAATTAATTTCTCGGAACACCGGTCGAACTTCCGGATCGGCAAGAGCTTCTTCGAACTTTGAAACTTCGGTATAAGTACGCGGGTTACGTTCTCCGATTAAGAGGCTGGGATCGAAAATTGATAATATCGATCGTTGCTGGACGGTTGCGTCGTTAACGAGAATCGTTGTGAAGGGGGGTGAGTCGATTTTCGGCGAGGTTAAAACGTGTCTAGACGGCAAACTCGATACGGTGATCAGAGTTTCTTGGAGCCAGAAATGTTGTCCTCGTTACGCTCTTACCTTCTACTCGAGGAATTACAGTCTCTGATCAATTGCTGGATGGGAGGAAATGAAGGGGGAATTGGGGGAAACATTCACGGAGAAATTGGAGACATTGTCTCCTCCCACCGTTCGTGATCGTTTGTTCTCGTTCCAACAGCGTAATAAGCTTTCCAGAGGGGTCGACGGAGAAACGGGGGGAAAAGGTGATGATTATACGTCGAAGTATCTTCCATCATGCGCGCGCGCACCGGCCTTGATCCCTCTCTTGTTTGAGTGCCATGACGACTCGAAAGACGAATAGCAGGGTCGATCTGTCTTTCGTGCTGGAAGATCGATCGGCCCCCCGGACCTGGAAAAATACACGGTCGTCGAGACCCGGGTCCAAGGAAAATATCGCTCGCCCTCTGTTCACCCAGTTTTCCGCATGGTCGCCGGAAAGGTCATGGAAAAAAGAAAAGCCTTGGACCGAGCATGGCCGACGATGACGGGAGCAGAATGTGACGAGTGTCTCAGGTTCGCGTCTTTAACAAAAAGAGGGATTTTCGAGGCTGTCGATCACGCACGGATCCGAATTTTCTCGAGGGTCATAGAAATTCACCGGCATTCTCGATATCTCGCTTAATCCTTTCCATGTTTATGTCGAGTATGCTTGTTAGGAAGAGATGGAATTTATTTTTATTTAATGACGAGTATACTTCGCATTACACAAGAAAATTTGCTGTTGTTATTGAAACTAATGTTTAGGTAAAAGAGTATAATCGTAATTTTAATGCATTGTGGAATATTTTAGGATGAAGAAAGAAAATATGCAGTTAAAGAAAATCACACTTTTTGATGAGGTAGTGATTTTTGTTATTACAACAAATGGCGCTCAAGTTGCAAGAGTAATTTTGTCATTTTATTAGAATTTATATCAATTTCACGTTTCGAAATGAATTAAAACACTTAGAGGGTTGAACAGACTACGATAATGTGGTGCCGAATTTAGAATCAGGACTGGAATGGAGAAGACTTATTACTTATTACTAGACTGCGGATTTTTATGCAACATGACATTTTCTAAAATAGTTCACAAAGACAAGAGTAACTTTAGGAACTTTTTTCTTCTCTAAAACATGTTATTCAGTTCAGAATTAGTTGGAATACTCGTTCTATCTAATGAAACTTCGGTCTCTTACAGTATTTTACAGAGCCTAATAGGCTATAAATGCATAAAATTTAATAAATTATGTTCTATATTTAAATTGTGATTTCAAGTTAAATTGGTAGGGATAATTTAACTAAATCAATATTAATAGTTAATCCTACTTATTAATATATGTTTACTGTCGCGTGTTACGGTGAATCGAAATTGATTTATTGTCGAGTCATTGAACTTCACTCGATACGATCAGAGATGGGCAAATTCATTATCTAGGTAAACAATTTCGAATAACAAATAAAAGATAAAAAAAGTACTTCGTCATTTTTAATCGTTTCAACGTGGAAATTCCAATTTGTATAACAGAATAATGCTTTTTGAATGAGTCCACAGTTGGCAAACAATTATTTAATCCCATTAACTGGTTAAAGGGTCTTGCCACTGTGAAGCCCTGGAAAATTGTAATTTTTTGGGAACTGTTTTTTGAGGGAACGAAATGTTCAACATAAATGAAGTGTGTTGTCTTTATTAATACACTTATTGCGAGTATAAAGAAATCTTTTCTTGAAACTTTTAATTGTTTTTTTATAGATACAATCGCACTGTAATAAGCGCCTTGAAACAATTATGTTATCGTAGGTGATTCCGAGAGAACGAAACATCAGAATCTAAAGATTCAAACTGATTATTAATAGGTACGAATGTCGTTATCGTCGAAACCAAAATTATTTTGAAAGCTAAAAATTAAACAAAATGGAAGTGGCTTAAATTTTAAATTGCGAAACTCAGTGAATCTTTTGGTCATTTTGCATTCTACAAAGTATGAAATTGTTAATCAAAAAAAGGTTTTTACTTGTGTACAAGTTTTGAAAATGTACAAATTTCATACTGACAGGTCAAGTAGTTCTTTTGCAATCGCCTACCTACCTCAACATTATATACTTTTTTCAAGGCGCTCACTTCAGTGCTAGTCTAGAATATATCTATAATAGTCGGGTCCACTTCGGAGCATTCATGGGAAGGAAGAAAAGTTTTCAGCCCCTAATAAATCTGTTTGTTACTCGGAGCCGAGCCTCTACTCAGCTTTTGTTTACTCAAGAGGCCCCCCTACTGTTCATGTCGCATTCATCCAGGAATCACTGTATATGTACAAAAAGAAACTATTATATGTTTCAATAGAAAATATTTTTATACTCAATCAGTGCACGAATAAATAGACAACACTTCATTTATGTTGAACATTTCGTTCACTGAAAAATAATCCCCAAAAAATAACAATTTTTCAGTGCTTCACAGTGGCAAGACCCCTTTTAACTCTTTAGAGTTACGTGGGTTAAAAACTGTCCCACCTTTTGCTCAGCTTTTTATGCATGGTGGGATATATTTTAACCCACCTCGAAAAGTTCAAGTTACCCGTAGTCATACAGTTCAATATTTTATTTTTATATAATTTTTCTTATATTAAAAAAAATGCTGTGCAACTAGGGTTTTTATTTTCATTAAAATCGTGTGCCTTAAATAGTTAAAGCCTACGATGACGCCCTTAGATAGACTGCTGCCTTTTACGATGTCTTATTCGAACAAAACTCTGCCGAGCTCTGAATACGATACACCTAACAGGCTGCAGGATGGTCGAGAGTATTATTGGAACCGTGGAGGAACAGTTAGAAACGCGATTTCCGGTCCCGCGATTATCGTCCACGTGTATACGCGACACCTGAACGCGGCGCAAACCAGGGCCCGGTTTAAATGGCGTCTATGTACAGGTTCGTTCCCCTCCGTTCCCCCTGCGGTTGCATAATCGAGCGAGCCAGACCAGCCAAAGGCGGTCTTCGAGGGAGCAGCTGTTCATCGCTGAATTCCAGCGGTCGTGGGGCACCTTCCGTCTGCGTGCACGCTTGGAGAGGGGGGTTGATGTTGCACGCAGGTGCAGTCCGACAGCAGGTGGTGCATGGACAGGTATCGTTGAGACTGTGTCCGAGGATTTCTCTTGATTCCTTGGTCTCGAGATTATTCAAGGTGAACCGTTGTTCATCCAATAGACACCATTGTTACCCAACATGGCGCGTACGGCCCATCGAGGGGCAATTTGAATATTACGAGGGGGGGATTAGTAAATTATTGAGATTCGTTATGTGATCGAAAACACAGTTTTACCTATATGTACCTTTTTTATTTAAACCAGCTGTTAACGATGAATGTTTTTCAGAACATGGTTTATTATTATGTTAAGGGGCCATCGAGATCTTTGAGGCGTTCAGGTGGTGTGTGAGCCAAAAAAATATTGGGAAACATTGCAATAGACAGAGAGAAGTCGTTCGGTCCAATCGTGGTCGTCCGGGGGATAGCCACGTGGCTGCAATTTCCGCGATTTACGAGTCACTCGTGAGACTAGGTGCAGTAGACTCACCTTAACACTAAACATACCATAACGGGTCAAATGACCCATTTTGAACTTTTGCATTGAAAATGCACGTATAATTTTATTGCGTTTGCACATTTGACTTCATGACTTTTTCTAAGTAATTAATGTACAGTTATAAAAAGTTTTTTTTTTTTGTTTTGTTTTGTTTATTCTGAGTAATCCTTGTTGTATACCGATATCTACCACAACGGGTCATTTGACCCGGAGAGAATTTTTTTGTTTTATGAGATTATCTAGTCATATTTGTAGTCAGTAAGTTGCACATTCTTCCAAAGACTGTTGCGTAAAGTAGTTCAACGAAAATAGCTCAGAATAATTTCAAGAAAATATCAAATTTTAGATTGAAAATAGCTTTTTAGTGTAAGAAAAAGTGGCAAAAATTGAAAGTCTTGGTAAGTACCTAGCTTATATTTTATTTTGATAGCTATAGTAATACAGATCATTTTTTACCCAGAAAAAATGTCGAAGCAAACAAGACAGTACAAGTTGTGTGATTTTCATCGAAAATTTTTACAACAGATAATTGTACTCTTACAATCTATAAAAGTAAGCCAACAAAAAAAGTACTTTTACTTAGTTCTAAACATAAATTCGTTAAAGTAGAAAACAATGATAAACGTTTACCTGAAACTGTTTCATATTACAATAAAACCAAATTTGGTGTAGACATGACCGATCAAATGGCGAGGAAATTTACTACAAAATCTAAGTCTTGCAGATGGCCTCTCCAAGTTTTTTTCAATATCCTTGATTTAGCTGGCATAAATGCCTGGATTTTGTACAAGCAAACGACAGGAGAAAATATCTCGAGACAAGATTTTTTACTCAAGCTAGCAGAAGAACTTGGCGCCGATTTTCGAGAAGCCCGTGAACAACCAAAACAAGAAACAAATACGAAAGGATCGTTGCCTAAGTCTACTACAGATGCTTATAAACGTATGAGATGTCAAATAGGATACTGTAAAGAAAATAAAACCAACAAAATTTGCTCTAAATGTAAAAAATATGTTTGCGGAAAATGTACAATGGAAACACTTATATGTAAAAAATGCGTTGAACTATGAATTAAAAATTTTTATTTTTTGCTTTTGTAATAGAAATGCTCAACATACTATTTTGTTTAATTATAATAAATTTAATTTATATTTTTATTTCCTTCCTAACATCCATATTTCATACATTCAAGCATGAAACATAAAGTCGGGTCATTTGACCCGCTATGGTAGAAATAGGTATATATTAAGTCTTGGTATGATTAGTGTTAAAGTATCGCTGATTCTCGGGGCGGGTTTTTTTTTCCTGGAAACGCTACTATAACGTGAGCTAATGGGCACGCAGGATCTCGTGGAAGTTCGGTCGATCCACCAATTGGATCAGAACTTTGGTTACAGATGGCGACCGATAGTGGGGTGCGTTTTTTCTTTTTTATTTTTTAAGCACGCTAAAGACCCTCTCGTGAGGTCGCTGGGGCGTTCCTACCGCTACTTTAACGCGAGTATATTCTTCACTTTTCTCAATGACCCGGCGCCTTGGGAACACCACTCTGAAGGTCTCCAACGAATCAATTCTGCATCGATTCGATTTTAATGACACTCCTTCTCCGATCATGTGTCGGATGATTAAGCTAGACAATAGGACAGGGCTTCCCGTTGAAATATTCACGTATCAATCTCATCAACGATGGCGTTACGTCGAACGAAATAAAAAAAAAAGAAACAAAAAAACGCGGGAAACCGGCGACGTGTGCCCGAGAAAATCGAGCGCCGATCGAATTCCAATTTGCACAGGTGGGCAGAAGAGGACACGGCACAAAACCGAAAGTGAGATTAGCTTCGTTCCGGCTGGCGGGTCGCCAACTTCCCCCCCCCCCTTCTCCTCCTCCGCCTCCACCATCTTCCCCTACCCTTCCTCCGCCGCCGCGTCGGTTTTATTGGGCACACTCACGCACGCAGACACGGTCTGGATTTCGCGCGACCCGCTATTCCCGTACATCCGGGTCTTGCTCGAACGGATATACAGTGGGGGACAAAAGTATTCGTACACCCTTTCAAACGGAACAAGTTTTTTTTTAACAAATTGGTCCGAGGGACTTGAGTTCTTTTGTGAAATTAGGAACATTAGTTTACCAAATGATCCCAGACAGCACGTGACGCTTCGAAGCCGACCATTTTACCACTATTTTAGGTCTAAGGCGCCTTTAAGTCGTCTTGAAGGCGTCGTAGAGCGTCATGTAATATCTGGAATGTGTAGAAAAAATTTGAAAAAATTTGATATTGGTCCGAATCGCGAAGAAAACAATAAAGGTTGCTTTTTACAAATTCTTTATTTGATACTGTAATGACAATTTGATAAATATATTGAAAATTTCATAAAAATTGGTTAACGTTGTTATGAGATATAAACAATTGAAAATCGGACCAATTTGAAAAAAGTTGTTCCGTTTTAAAGGGTGTACGAATACTTTTGTTTCCCACTGTATATCGGAGCCGAGCGAGTGTGTGTGTGTGTGTCGCTATACTCTTATAAATGGCCACGTGTCTACCCTGGATTTATCGGGGCTCTCTGCGTGAGTGAGCGAGCACGCGATTCCTCTCTCCACGGATCTGATAATTGGACACAGGACTCGCCGATTGATTCGACATTTTCCTTTCTCTTGCCATTTCTGGTCTGATTTAGGGGTGTGCGAGTACTCGAATTAATCGATACAAAATAATTTTTAATATCAACTTACTATCTGGAAGCTATAGGTGCTCGAAGTGATGCCCCTCAACTTCAATACAGTGATTATTTTGTAAATATCTCGTTAACTATTAGGTTTAGAACGTATGAAGGTAAACAAATTTCTACTCAGAATTTAATACTCTATCGATCTATGGTACAAAAAATCGGTCATTCCGTTAACCAAAACCAAGGTAACCTTGAAATATCAGAAATGCCTCCACCCACGAAAAACCACGTACCTTATAAGATGTACTCCTTGATACCGTTTAAATTCCACCCCTGAAAATTTTCATAAAGTCTACCGTTAAGTCATTATTCGAAATGTTACCTGAGACAACCTGTATAAGGAGGCTAAAATGATTATTTTTCACTGGGGAACTGAACTCACCACGCGTTTGATGGCGTAACTATCAATGGTGCGCCCGTTTCGAGGATTAATAAGAATCTAGAAACTAAACGATAACGATGGTCGACGGTGAAACGATCGTCGAACTGCGGCACGCGATAGCCAGCTCATTAATGGACGGCTGATCGGCGCGCGACGCGCCGGTTAAATGCATCTGCACGCGCACGTCTTGCAGCTGCGCACGCTTTCGCGTGCATTCTGCATGCACGCGTTGCCGGGCGACGACGAGAGCCCGGCACGCCCACCGTTTTCGCGGTCGAGCCGAACTCTTTCCATCGGGGATGAGCGAAACTTTTATCTGGGTATGCATAGAGGTCTGTGAAGTTAGCACCCCCAAATTGCAAAATTTTATGAAAAACCAACAGTATTCGCTTGTCCATAATTTGTCCACAATTGTCCAAATAAAATTTTCGTTTGTCCACCCGTCAAAATAAAGTTATAAACAAAATAAAGAAATTTGTCACCAGCACCCCCATGAATATTTTTCCTTAATTATCAAGTTGGATATGATTGTCCGCGATTTGTCCATGTTTGTCCACCCAAAATTTTCGTTTGTCCACCCGTCAAAATAAAGTTATAAACAAATAAGCAAATTTGTCATCAGCACCCCCATGAATATTTTTCCTTAATTCTCAAGTTGGATATGATTGTCCGCGATTTGTCCATGTTTGTCCACCCAAAATTTTCGTTTGTCCACCCGTCAAAATAAAGTTATAAACAAATAAGGAAATTTGTCACCAGCACCCCCATGAATATTTTTCCTTAATTCTCAAATTGGATATGATTGTCCGCGATTTGTCCATGTTTGTCCACCCAAAATTTTCGTTTGTCCACCCGTTAGAATAAAGTTATAAACAAATAAGGAAATTTGTTAATTTAAAGCCATTTTTTATGAAAATTTGAGTTTTTTTCAGAGATTTCTGGATTATTCGATTCGCCCCAACTTTGGAACTTTTTTGATCAGGAAAATTAATAAATACAATCAAACTTGTTTGAAATATTCGAAAGGGTCACGAGGAGGAGAGTACGATGCTGGAAAAAACACAGAGAAAGAGAGAGAGAGGCTGCGAAACACACGAAACCCGGGCGAAAAGAGATGAAAAACAAGGGGAGGAACCAGATTGAAATGTTTGGGCGACAAATGTTTACCGAGCGTGCTCGGCCGATATTCGTTGAGATTCTCCGGCACTTTGCACCTTTTTATCGGTGACGATGTTGTCGCCGCAACAGGAATCCTTACTTTTTATCTAACGCCACGTAACACCAATTGGTTTCGTCTCCGAACGACCAAGAAAACCAGACGATCAAAATGTGACCTGATAAAATATTCCATGGTTCGACTTAGCTTCTTTATCATGCAAAAAATCAGTAATTTTAGGAAGTCTCGTGGTGGACCAACACGAGTCGAACCCCCAGTTGTTGAAGGAATTGAAATGTTCAGCATACATACAGGGTGTTTCGTTTAACTGGAAACGGTGGAATATCTCACGAAGGATTAAAGTTATCAAAAAAATATTCCTACAAAAGTTGTTTGGTACAAAGGGGGACATTACGTGGTATAAATAATTTTTCTATAAGTGCAGTAGTGGGGGAGATATCAAAGTCCAGTTAGTTTTTTTAAATGGATTCCTGTATTTTTTCATTTATATTATGATAGTGTTTGTTGAGACGAATACAATGAACTGCCACGTGATATCATTCCCTGTAGTAGGAAGTGATAAATTAGTAAGATTTTAAGATGATTTACGAAACAGGATTATAGTCGCATGCGAAAGAATAACGGACAAGATGTTGAAGAGTGTCGAAAGAGAAGTTTTAAACAGAATAGAAACGTGTATTTGTAACGATGGTGGGCATGTTGAAGGATAAATGACGTAAAAACTTATTAATTAATTCTTGATACTACAAGTTAGATAGTGGTAAGTGAAATTTAAAATCCATTATTTATGCTTCACTCCTCATATTTGCTACAATATTGGTGTTGTTTCCATGCCAGGAATATTTGATTAAAAACGGAACAATCGGTCTGGTACGAGTAGATGGCACAGTCACGTAGAGTTCAGCTGACCTACGACACACGATCCGTGTTGATCTGACAACTTTGTATTTAATTTATGATATTTTACAGCTCGGAATGATATCATGTGGCAGCTTGTTATATTCGTCTCAACAAACACTATCATAATATGAATAAAAAAATACAGGATTTCATTTAAAAAAATTAACTTGACTTTGATATCTCCCCCACTACTACACTTACAGAAAAATTATTTATACCACGTACTGTCCCTCTTTGTACCAAACAACTTTTGTATGAACATTTTTTCGATAACTTTAATCCTTCGCGAGATATTCCACCGTTTCCAGTTAAACGAAACACCCTGTATAATTAACACAAATCTAAACAATGTATTCGTTAAATTTTCATTACAATCTCCGATAAGAAATTTGAAAAAAACGACCTTTACTATGTTCTTCGCAATTCCGATAAATCGTAACTTATTAAACAACTTTTTAACACATCATTTAGTACACTAATCGTTCTAACTTCATAAAGAAACTCAAGTCACTGGGTCCAATTTCGAAAGAGTTGTTCTGTTTTAAAGGATGTACGAATGCTTTTTGGACCCACTGTAATTCGAACCCACCCTGAACCTCTGCCATGTAAATGTTATGCCCTGCTAGGCAAAAGTCCAGGGAAACGCTGAGAAACAGTAAAGGTCCGCTACGATCCTTTCGGTCCAACGAGAAACGACGTTTCTATCCACGTACACCGTGGTTAGATCCGAAATCTGCGGAGTAGACGAATCTCCGTTCATCCGTACGGAACACGGGCAAAGTGACTTTTTGCAATCAGCGGCTGGTCGTCGGAGTTTGAACGCGTGAAGGGAACACGATTACATCGCGACGAGTGGAATTAGGTGGGCAGAGAGAGAGAGAGAGAGAGTGGAGCACGACGGAAGGATCTAAACTCGATTTGCGGCCGAATAAGTCGGCCCCGGCCGCAGAATTTCGAGCCTGATCGAGGAACGGAGCGAGATTGGCGGTCAACCGCGGACGCTGAACCTGCGGCTCCGATAATTCCCCGTTTACACCGTAATTTCGCTTCGATCGGGTCACGAATTTCATGCCTCGAACCGTTTTCCTTCTCGTGGAACGATTGCATTCCGGAAGCCTTGGCCCTCCTCCCCTCCTGAATAAGTGGGACCGGGGAATCGGAATTAGATTGGAGAGGGAGGTCAGAACTGTTCAAAAGTTTCGTTATACAGGGTGCCTCCGAAAGTAATGTACACTAAATTCTGTTGTTACACGAACGTTTTATACACGATTTTGATTTGACACGAATTAAAAAAAATGTTTATTCTCTTTTCATACGAACTGTTTTTAATTTAACCCTCGCAGGGCGGTGCTTGGATACATGTGGACCCGAGTGTTTACAAGCTCTATCAAAGTTATCAATCAGTAGATTGTATTTAAGGGGTTATGCCTAGCTATAAATTATGAGAAAATTGATTTTTGGGTTTTAATATTTTCTTACATTTTAGAAATATTGCGTGAACGTTTGAAGTTGATCCGACCTAAATTGGCGGAGTTACGCCCGTTTAAAGTATACGGCCTTGGAAGTTTCTGAAAACGTATAAAGTGGTAGAATCCCTTTCTAGGGGTGCGTGAGTCATGAATACTGTGCCCTAATGCAATGCATGGTTGTGTTAGTAAATATACAAAGCTATATGAAGTCGTAATACTAATTGTAAGAATAACTATATATAAAAAATTTGCATCGATTCGGTTGTAAACCTTGAAACTTGAAACTTTAAACGTGTTTTTCTCAAAACCACATTTTCCAAATCGGTGACCAAAATATCACGAGAACCGTTGCACTGCAATTAAAATGGACATTTTCGAATACAATGACGTATGTTTAAAAAAGTTTTCAAGTTTTTTAAAAATAAATTCCGAAAGTACGTGTCTTTTTTCGAGCTCGCAGGTAGGCATAAACCCTAGGAATTGTTCATATGAAGTCGTATAAAAGAACAGGTCTTTTTGAATATAAAAGCATTGTTTAAAACATTTTAACTTAATAACAGTTAATTTAATATGAAGTATAAAATCTCCCTATTTTTGCTCAACGAAAATGAAAGTGCCAAAAGCAAACTTTCCCGAATAATACGTATCAAAGATTACGTAAATTTTTGTTTTTAGTAAAAATGCAGCGTCCACGTGTAACTCACGATCCCCTTGCCTTATAACATCGATTCAGACACGTGATGACGATTTCAAACTGGATTTAATAAACATGTATACTATTAATTTACTTCGAGCCGAAGTGAAATTCTATTTCATTGGTGCTACTATTTCAGATTTAGAGTAAACGTCTTTGTCCTGCGAATAAAATTCCTTTCGTATCTGGCAAATTATTAACAATAAAGTAATGCTTGAGAGTACAGTCGTAAAAAAAATCGTAAGGCAAGAAGTTAAATGTATTTCTATTAAAATACTGCCATCTATTGACCAGCATTCTGTAGGATTTTGTACGGAAATACTGAATCAATTGAAATAATTTTTCGTATGACTAATTCATCATATAACATTTACAAAAAACAAAATATATACGCACTGAGCAGAAATCGGGACGTGCTTAGAAATAGGAACATCGACCTTATCTGTATTCTTCAACCATCAAATCATTCGTAGCGTCGCTGTTAACGCGTTTCGAGCCCCGACGATCGTGCGCTCTGTAAGAATTAATTTCCTACTGGTATTTCTAGTGCGCATACTCGACCAGTGAACCGCGCGACCTTTAATGCAACAGAGTCCAACGAGCGTGTACAGAGAGTCGAGCGCTTTCGAATAGTCCGGGAATTTTATCACGGCGACGACAGACCCTGTAACGCAATTTACGAGCGTCCCGGAGAGTCCGATGTTTGCGCACACGACTCGACGTCGAAAATAAGGACGGATGCAGAGAGGAAGAGGACGGGTGCTCGTTCTGGGGTGGGTTGAGGAGGGGGATGGGGGGTGTTTGCGGGGTCGCGAGCAACCCCTTTCGATAAACACACAGAGCGCGCCCACTCTGGATGGAGCATCATCCCCCTGTTCTTCTCTCTCCCTCTCTCTCGTCCCATCTCTCTGTCTCTGGCTTCCCCTGGGTCGTTCCCCCCCCCCCTCCTATTCCCTTTGTAGCCTCGCGTGGGAAGGCTGTGCGGTAGTTACAATGCACGATGGGTTGCCGGAAAGGGACGAGGGAGGGGGATGTTGTTTCGAGACGGCGTTATCGACCGGCTTTCCCAACCCTGTGGCTGCCTTAAAGAGGATCCCTCCTCGTAAATACGCAGCCGCCTTTAATGGCCCTGCTTTCAAACTACCGACCCTATTTTCTGTAATTTTTCCTTGGGTTGCACAGTGTTCCTACGAAAGATACGCGGTGGGTCCGGAGAATTTCGGAGTGGCCTGAATGATTCGATGAGAACTGAGAGTTTTGATGATTAGCAGGAGAATGTGTACGTTTGAAAATATTTATTTGATTCTGGGGAGGATACGCTAATGATACCCTTGATTGAACGAGAGAAGGGAGTACAGTAAAGCTTCGATAAGTGTTCCTGAAGGCTTGTCGGCACTGACTAGGAGATTCCCAGGTGTAATGCTGAGTTTTTAATGAGGTTTAGCATAGGGGAGACCGGGGTAGAACGTAACAGTTTTTGGTTTTCATGAAATGAAAATTTCTATATTTTAGCTAGGAATTTAATGTTAAGGATTGTTAAAAATATTATGAGCGTGAAAATTGACCGACCTGAATCGTTACTTTTTGTCCCACCTTGGGGTAAAAAGTAACAATGCTGGGGTAAAGTTGTACCACAAATAGATTAAGCAGAATTGTGCACAATGAAAGACAAAATATAATTTAAACTAGCTAATGATTACAAAGAATCAACATAACATTATAGTTTTCTATTTAATTTTGTTCAACACAACATTATTTCTTAATCAATATGTATTCAACGTAACATAAATTGTCTTCTTATAATTAGCCCAACATAACATTCTCTTCTTAATGAGATCAATTAATTATCATAATTTATTGATTATCTGTTATCATAGCGCTGTCTTTATTATTTAAAAAGTTATAAGCCCTGTTACAACATACCTCTGTTACTTTTAACCCCGGTCTCCCCTAGCGATAGAGCTTGGAATTCTGAAGACAATGATGTTTGTTTCCGCCGGCATGTGGCCGTACGTACATGAAATATTTAATGTTCTATGCTGAGGAGCCTTCGAACAATCATCGAGGATTTAGTGTATAGGCTACTTCTTGCACTATTGCGATGAGAGCTAGCCCTTTCACCTTTGACATTAAGAAATAATGTTTCGCCTCATGTATTCTACGTCCTCTGTGGATATGCACAATCTATAAATAAGCTCAACCTTTAAAAAGAAATTGAAGCGTAATTTTCCACTGGGAACTATGCACATTTCCCTTTAATCTGTGTAATAAACTTTGGTAAAAAGTTTTATTAACATAGATTAATACTTGAAATAACCAATAAATAACTTTATCTTTTAGAGAAATCGGATAATTTTTTGAGTAACATTTCGGATTTTGTTGACACTTGGATATTTTGTAGTTTTTTGCGATATATAAACGTAGCTCGAAGGATTTTCAAAAATTGTTTAAATTCTTGATTCTCCAGCTGTTTGAAATATAGTGTCAACCGTTCCTCAATACACCATAACCGTTGCACTAACAAGCTTACCAAAATGAGTTTTGTGGGTGCTTACAGTGGAGACATAACAGTACCTAATCAATATTATCTCAGTTAAAAGAATATATTTTTTAACCATTTATTTTGGAATTACTTTAAAGAAATGCAATATTACAATAGCGTGGCCATATTGAAACAGGTGAAAACAATTGAATATATAGTCTTACTTCGCCTCTTCATGGACAAATTTTCAAAAATATTGAGACTTTAAAATTGGTATCTTCGAGCCTTTGTAATTGAACGCAGCGTTAACTTCAATTAGTTTTCATATGACCAAGTTTAAAGTCTCCATATTTTTGAAAATTTTTCCATAAAGAAGACAAATAGGGCTATATCCAAATTTCTTTTTCAAATTTTTAAACAGTGCCCGGCTATTGTAACATTCTATTTCTTTAAAACAATTGCAAAACAAATGGTTAAAAGATCATTTCTTTAACCGAAATAATTATTATTACGTACTCTTATGTCTCCACTATAAGCATCCACAAAGCTGATTTTGGTCGGCTTGTTAATTCACCAATTACGATTTATTGAAACAAAAAAAAATTGACACTATATTTCAAACACCTGT
The DNA here is from genome assembly GCF_001272555.1 of Dufourea novaeangliae. NCBI lineage: Eukaryota > Metazoa > Arthropoda > Insecta > Hymenoptera > Halictidae > Dufourea > Dufourea novaeangliae. The sequence continues at coordinate 2,858,019 of NW_015373944.1, read as the reverse complement.
AGAATGAACAATTTTAAAAATTTTCAAAAATACTTCTTGATACGTTTGTACATCACTAAAGACTACAATATATCCAAGTACCAAGAAAATCCGAAATGTCAATCCAAAAAGTGTCCGATGTCGCGTGGAATGTCCCTAGCAGTAGTTCTCTACAGTTAGCCTCTACCATCTTTTCCATAGAATAATAGAGAGTTTTTGTTTTCCAGTGCAATGCAAGTCGAAAGCGCGGCGTAAAATCCTTTTTTCCACGAGCGTTTGGTACCGGGGAACGAGAGCGACTTCGAGGGCAGCCAATTAATTCCGGTGAACAAAATTCCATCGTAAATTACGATATTTTAATTTTAAACGCGAATATACTCCCTCTCTGTCTCTCGTTTCCTAACAATGCTCGACGTTCTGTTATTAGTTAATTAATTTACTCGCTTTGTACGGCTCCCGGTCCGTTCGTAGCTGGTCTGTCGGCGGCGGCAGCGCGAGAAGAGGAAAAAGTTCGCAGAGCGGACGCGCTCGTAATTTATAAATGAAATTACACACAATGGAACAATTCGTATTGTTGCGCCGAAGGAATTATTTATTCTTCCCAACGTGGTAGCAGAAATTGTGTGCGAGCACGACAATCGTTGCACAACACGATTTTCTTGGCATCCGTCCGTTGTATCGCTTCTTGATCTTCCTGAAAGAACAATAAGTCGTTTGCGACACTTGCGTTCATTGATGTCGGGATTGTTGTCGATTGCAGTGAGGTAGGTATTACCTTGGACCTCAAACTTTCGAGTCTCTTCAGCTATACAGAACATGTTTACTAGAGTCTACACTAAATCTGCCTCCCCTTTTTCCATACAATTTGTTCTGTGTGATTTATTAGTTTCTTACCGACGGTGAAACTGGGAATACCTTCAGTTACTACTACCACAGACGAGATATAAGGATAGACCTAACAATTTAGTGTTGTATAAAGCTGGAGTCTTTGAAGCTACGAAGCTTAGCCTTAAAGACTCAGTCTTTAAACTTATCGTGCGTAGTACATTAATCTTGTTGCCGGTCATCTATGACTCCCACGGCGTAAGAGTATGTTTTCAGTCGATAATACTATATTTCGAACGTTACAGACAAATTTTTAGCAATGTTTCATTCCGTCTACTATTCAATGGTTATTTTGTTTAATTTTTCATTTCCATTTCTTGGTATCAATCTCTCATGTGTTTGCAGTCATGGCTGTATTTTTTAAAAACTGTATAAAGTATAATATTATAGATTTAGTGTTAATTCCATTATTTAACACTTAAGGGTTCTAGAGGGTTGAATCTTAAAGCTTTAGACTTAATGTGGAATAACACAGTGACGATTGGAAAAAATTAAGTTTTTTATACATATAGAGTTATATAGGGCGAAGGTACAACCGAAAATACCGATATAATACCGGTGGGTTTACGTTTCGGTAGAAGTCCCTATTTTCTGGTGATTCATAATTTATGCCATTCGTGTTATTTCGATCTACGATGGGGACGGTACATGCTTCGTGGTTGCAGTTTCCGCATTCGCACCGATCAAAGAATCCAGCGGCGCTCGACTTCCTCTGCCCCCCCTCCTTCCTCAGTTTATGGCTCTATCGGAGGAACGATCCGCAACAATAGGCTGACTCACGGTCTTAGGATCCCCAGACAATTAGAACAGCCTCTTCGATGTCAGAGCTGTCCTTATCCCGTCTCGACCGACAACACCAACCGGTCGTGTGGGCGAAGCAAGCGAAAAGAATCGTCCCACACGATGAAATTCTGCCTGAAACGCTTTTTTTTTTCTTCCCTCTTCTCTCTAGTACTGAACAGCACGAACCAACGCAGCGCTCGCGTCACTCGTACGTGGGCAGGGTGAAGGTTGTAACACCGCAGAAACAATATACAGGATGTCCCAAAATAACTTCGACTCCCGGAAATTGGGGGGAAGCTGGGATGATTTTTAACAACTTTTTCCTTGGCGAAAATGTTATCCTAGGCGTCGTTAATATCTTGTTAATTTAAGCCTCGGATAACATTTTTGCTAAGGAAAAACTTGTTCCAAATCATCTCACGAGTGACCCATTTCCGGGTTCTCCAATGTTTTTGTTACACCCTGTATATGGATGTATGTTATAGCAAAATCCATGACCCCTCGATAACAATGACATCCGTAGTCTTATTACATCTGTAGTCACTGTCACTGGCGAGGAGCTTCGAGAGAAGGTGTGTGCGTTTCAGCGTTTAACCCTCATCCGTCCCTCGTTCTCCCACCTTAATTTGTCCCTCGGTTTCAAATCGACCCAGTGGTAGAAATTAGTATAATAAAATTATAAATAGTTAGATTTGCAAATTCTTTAAAGTAAAAGTCACGAAGCGTCCGCCAAATTTATTTATACATGAAAGTATAACGTCATTTCTTAAGAGAATACTGTGTCAAATTGACACAAGGGACGGATGGAGGTTAAGACCGGAAGTTGAATAATTTGCTGGTTACGTTCTTTGATCTCCCGCGATCCCGCCCATCCATAATCTGGCGCAACCCTCTTATCCGTCTGGAAGAGAACTCCACTTCGTGTATACTTATATGGTTCAAAGATATAGCGTTAGCCCTAAACCTGACCGACCCTAAAGTTGATGTGTTTCGGTAACCTAATCCTGTGACGCGATACCCTTGACTTACAAAAACTATGCTCGACCATCGTTCAGGGCCGTGCGACGTAAATTTGGGACCGGTTTTTCCGTTTTAATGTAATTAAACAAGTTCTTATGGCGTACTAATTTTATATTTAAAATGGTTAAACTTTACTTCCCCGGACCACAAATGATCGACTTTTTTTTATATCTTCTGGTAGTATTCAACGAGTAGAATCTGAAAATGCAAGTGTTAAGTTTAGGAATCCAGTGTTTCAAGTTATGCGTATGTAAAACCAAGCATTTTTAGTGTACCTTACAGGTTAGTGTAACGCCATATCGACTTCTATACCAAATTCGTCCAATCAGTGGTGTCACTGCTTGTAAGGAGATGCAGTTGATAGCCGCCATTTTGGCGGGATAATTCAAATGTGCTTGCAAAAAGGAATCACTTATCGAAGCGCAATACTGATTCTGAGTTTGTTATAGTTAGTTAATAAATAATCGTAGAAAGTCGTCTGTTGTTTTTCCCCCTCCCCGCCACCTGAACTAGATCAAACCTACTCAGTATCAGTATTTCGCTTTGATTAAGTGATTCCTCTTTACAAGCACATTTGAATTATCCCGCCAAATTGGCCGCCGTCACGTGCATCTCCTTAGAAGCAGTGACACCACTGATTGGACGAATTTGGTATAGAAGTCAATATGGCGTTATACTAACCTGTAAAGTACGCCAAAAATGCTTGGTTTTACATACGCATAACTTTTGAACCGCTGGATTCCTAACCTTAAAACTTGCATTTCTAGATTCTACTCGTTGAATACTACCAGAAGATATAAAAAAAAGTCGATCATTTGTGGTCCGGGGAAGTAAAGTTCAGCCTTTAAAATACTGCTGGTGCTTTTATTCTTCGATAAGACCTTACGAAAACATAAATTTCTTTCAAATCATCCAGTCTTTTTCGTTTTATTCCTTGTAACCCCATAGTTAAAAATGGCGTACGACCCTGAATGCGGTGGGACAAAATGGCCCCCGATGATCGAGTACTAATGGTTTAAGGGTCGGCCACGTTTATGACTAACGCTATATCTTCGAAGCAGCTATAACTTCGCGGAACCTTGCTGAATTCATCGAGAGTCGACGCGTCGAGATTTTCCCAGATTCCCGCGAAACACGTCTCCCTCGGCCCGTTCCCAGTCTTAATGACCTTGTTATCCGCTTCCGTTCGGTTGTTCTAATTGCACGGCTCGATGCCGTAACGAATCGAGGCGGAGAAGTCTCGCTCGCTCGTTAGCTTCACGTTCTATTTCGTTTCACCCCCGATGTTTTTCTTTTCTTTTTGTTTTTTTCACAACCTAGACGGATTCGTGCGATTAAATTGCTTAACTGTATCCTTGTCGAACACGACGAAAGTAAAACTCGAAACTTGACCGGGTTCCAGAACGCAGAATCTCGAAAGACGAAATCACGTTTTAGAAACAATAAGAATATGTAAAAACGGCAGAAAACTTTCTTGGTTACCTGAACAGTTTCTGGGGAATTGTTGACACGTTCTAGTACCACGTAAGTGTGAATTACTAGTGAAAATAACTGTTTGAGAGAAGTGGCTGTGTGTCATCAAGGCCATCGCACGCAGAGAGTGAAGCCTTCGCTCGTTTCTGTGTGCAGTTGAACCGCGAGGCCACCGATATGAAACGGAAAAGTTCTCTATTCGTCGAAACGGTCGGTTTTATCGAAGATCGATCGATCCGATCGCCGCACAGCGGTCTGAAAACGCGTTTTTACTGTACAAAAGTCAAAATGTCACTGGAATTTTCTGAAAGTTGTTAATCAAGGGTTTTTGAGATCACTGATAACAAATTTGACAATATGGATTCAAAATTCAAGATGGCGGTTTTAATACTATGCTCATATGGTCTGCAAACTCGCTTTCCATGGTATAATTATACTTCCGACGTTAATTCCAAATTATTCAAATATCAAAAGAAAAATTCTAAACATCTGAGTCCAAGCCGCTATTCTAGAATTAAGCGACCTACGTGTCAGGGTACTATTTAGACGCCAAAATATGACGGATTTTTATGTATTTCTTAAAAGTCACATAAACTAAAACGTTGCAAGAGGTTGTACCTAAAATTTATATGCGCCTTGTAGCAATTGTTTAAACTTTCATATAAAACAAGTCTGATGCTTAACACTCTTAATCGTTTTTAAAACCTTTCTCAAAGTCTATAAGTTCTAGTACTGCTGGACAATTAAATTCGGTATTAATGATTTTAAAAAGAAAAGAAATATCGGTTATAATTCTACGTGCAGCCAGAATTTTCACGTTCAGTTTTGTAAGAGTAGATGTATAATCATGATCCCGAAAATGCCTATGAATGTGTAATTTATGTTCTATAAATCTCAAAAATCTGTGCTGAAATCTTTCTAACTGATCGGTGTATTTAATTGAGTCGGAAAACCAAATGACTGTTACATACTGTATGTGAAGTCCAACTAAGGTTGTATACACTAATTTTATAGTTTCTATATTATCTAAATAAACAGTTTCAAAAGACGAATAAAAGATTTAAAAAACATGTTCCGTCAATGTTAATCGTTTAAACCTGAAAATTCCAATTTCTATAATAAAATAATAATTCATCTTGTACGAGTCGACATTTAGCAAACATTCATTCAATCTCATTAACCGTTTAAAGCTGAAAATTATGTCCTTAGATCAGTGATGGCGAACCTATGACACGCGTGTTAGAGGTGACATGCCAAGACACTTTTAGTGACACGCATCGGTGGCTTCGTGGTTCTTGTATTTTCATATTATAAATACAATTCTTATTTACTAGAACTGAAAATATCACAAAAATTAGAGATATTTCAATATATGACACGGTATCCTGTTTAAATTAAATTTTTATCAAATTTTGACACACCGAGCTTAAAAGGTTAGCTATCACTGCCTTAAATACTGTAGCTTTTTACTGTCTATTATTCGAAGAAAATTCTGCCCAACTCAGGGGAGGGGCTCGATTCACGTGTAAAAATAGTGATACACGCGAAGGTGGACGAGAAGGCGGGACGACAGGTGCTCGAACATCTGGAATCCCGTGCCATCGAGAATTGCCTTTACACTTTGGAACTGTTTGCGTTGACGTGGTATTCGTGGCATTCGAGTGTGTATACACGCCGATCGGCCGAATGCGCGCGCCTATACCGGATCCTTGACCGGCTTTCGAGCCGGGCTCGTTCGTTATCTGTTCTCTTTATATTGTCATGGTAACGCACGGGGTTACGTCGCGTACTGGACAACTCAAGGGGAAACGGATCGTCCGTCGTCAGACGGACATTTATACAGGGTAGACCAAGAAACGTGAGCAGCGTATTCTACTGTTAACTGGTTCGATCGAAAATTTTTATTGGCTAGTATAACATGATTCAAGATGAAGCTTTAAAATGATTGTACCGAATTTTTTGTCACCTTTTTATTCTAGAATTTTCTATCTTTTATAGGAATACTAACAAGGGAAGTTCGGTAAGCAGAAAATTCCGGTTTTTTTTTTCAATTTTGTGGGTTTGTTGGGGACCTCGAGAGAAGTATAGCGCAATTTTTGTTGTTGGCCCAAGTGCAGTTCTTCAGGGTGAAAACATCCCTTGAAGGTAGATAGGTGTTTCCATATTTCCCTGTATATCTTTACTATCGTAGATATAAAAAATACGTTATAATAAAAATTGAATGGTTTTTTACGCTCTATAAAACGATGCAATTAAATTGTTAATTAAGAAAAGTGGGGGATGTTTTTATTTAAACAAAAAATTTTTATCAATTTAATTATTTTGGATATTTGTTTCAATCGCATATGGCCATTAATTTATGAAATATTTAATGTTCAGTGCCGAGGAGCCTTCAAACACTCATCGATGATTTACTGTAGTACATCTTTCATATATCGTTTGAAATTGAGCGGTACCATACACAAAACCAAACATAAAACATTATTAGAGTTTCAAATGTATTGTTTTGTACAAAATATAACCTTATAAACCGATGTTTAAACCAAAAAATTTAATATTTACTCTTCTTTATTGTCAATCTTCCAGAAATATCTAGTATTTATAAACAATGTACTTTGAAAGTAAAACATCGAGGGAATAATAAAAAAAACAGTAAATTAGTAATTAGAGCAACTTCTTGATACCCCTTGCTGACGCATCCAAGTCGACAAACATCACCCGCGTCACGCCAGGTGAAACGTGCAAGATAGCCCGCATATAAAATGTGTTAAGCGTGTAAAAAAATTGTGGATCGAACAGTTAGCAGTAAAATAATCTAAGCTGATTATGTTTCGTGGTTCGCCCTCTATCCTCGAATCATTCACCGCAGAGACTTTTGTTCCTTTGGAATTTTACGGTTGCACTCGGAATACTGGCCGGTGTACTTTTACACGTGTAATCGTGTAGCCACGATTGTGATACCAAGTATGTAGTTTGACGTAACGTAACGTTTAAATCACGAATGACAGTGATATTACTTCTGACTCACCGTGAACCTTGGACAAATTCTTCTTTGCGTAACACCGTAAATTGCTTCGCGATAAGTATTCCACGTATCGATTCCGCTTAATCGTTTTGCGCCTATCACGCGTCGATGTCAATTACCTTAGAACCGGATAAACGGCGTGTAATGGATCGCGGCAGATAAATCATTGATCTTACGATAGTTTCGCGTATTAGCATCGGACGCTACATCGAAAGATAAATTATTACAGTGATACCTCGATGAATGCTACACGAGCAACGGCGTTGTTCAGGGAATCCTTCTCTGAAATCGATCGAAACAGAGTATACAGAAGCTAAGCCGAGATTTTGGGTAAAAAAATTAATTTATGAGGAACTGAAGACGTTTCCGCCTTGCCATTACTGTGTAACACCAGAACTGCAAAGCAACAAGTCAAAATGACTTGCCCGTGCGGTCTTATAAGGATGATTAAAATGTTATTAATACATTTTCTCAGATCTTCTGCGACTGTAATTATTAATTAGTTTGTTTATAAATATGTGCATTTTCAGAAGTTGCCATGTTTATCGACCGATCGAAATAGATATAGGGTGATCCAACCAGTAAATGATAAAACTGTTGAATTTATGGACGTTTGTGATTAATACGTTAATTTTTTGTATTCATAACAACGGAAGAACTATTGAAATTGTGATTACATTTATTTTTCGTGAAATTTTTATAAAAATAATTATTTGTTCTTATCGTAATTTTTGAAAAATTATCGATAAAGTTGCAAACGTGTAAAAGCCCAGTAAATGACTGTTACATTTCTGAAATATATTTAATAAGAATTGTGCTTATTAATGGTTGCTTAATACGCTAAACTAAAGAATATTAAAAGTGCAACTATACTCCAGTTGTAAATATTTAATAATTTAAAAATTTTAAATTTACATTTCTTGTCTAATCGTCATTCACTGGTATGCAGTCAATTACTGGCTGGTTGACCCTACGTTTATCGTCGGTAGTTCCAGCGTTAAATTTCTACAACAGCGTGCAAAAGGAACCGAGCAGGTTTCCTGTTCTTCTCGAAAGTTGCACCTGTCGGCGGATTCTTCGTGCCGATTCCTTTCGATCGGTCTCGTGGCAAGAAAAAAGAGTGGTCAGAATTCTTTAACCGACCACTTTCACTCGTAATTGCTTGGTCAATTTGGTCCCCGTTGTCCGCGGTGATAATTCCTGTGTCGAAAACCACGAATACGAGCCCGGTATTTTGCAGTTTGTTGGTCCGAGTGGACATCGAAATCGATCGAAAACAGTCGGAACTTTTGCCGAACGGCGCTCAGAAACGGGAATATCGAATACTGTGCGAAATCTGATCAAAGAATCTAATTAGGGAAGACTGGGGTAAAGTAGGCCTAAAAAATTTTAATGTACAATAACATTTTTTCTTTTCGATAAAAATGTGAACGAATAAATTTATAATATAATTTAAACATTACTATTGAGAAATTACGAGTAGCAATACTTCACAGAAACTTTAATTATATATTTACATTTAAAATTTTAATATAAGAATATTTTAAAATTCAACTTGAAAACAAGTAGCCAAAAAGTTCACTTTACCCCATCAACAAACTCCGAAATATTACTTCAAAAAGTGTCAGACTTCGCGTGGAATGTCCCCAAAACGGAGAGATGGAGCAGGGAGTCGTGGCATATTTTATAACTCAGATTTTCTCTGTATGCTAAGTCAAAGTACGACATGCTCCGATTTTTCTGTTATCTTATACTGGAAACTTTCAGAGTGACCCACGTATTCGATCCACGACCAGCCCGTTCGTGGTCATGTCACAATTCTAAAGTCACGTTTTTGTTCCAGGTAAATATCCAGGCCATTCTGAGCACGCTCTAACGGGGCGCCACGTTTCTTCAGGGTGGGTAAGTCGTAATGTTTCGATCACATTTTGCTCGTCCGTAGTCTCGAGAGTTCAGCGAAAATTTTCCTTGAACAAACACACTCGATGCAGAGCGATTCCCTAAAGGGGGGAGCCTGGTGTATACGGGCTAAAAATGAATTAATTTTTGGGAATTTTTTATGCAGAAATTATTAAACCAATCTCATCGAAACTATAAGAATACTTTATTATACAATTGAACTGAATACAAAAATGGTTATTTTCGCGACAAATCCTATAATATTATAGTTATAAGGACTTATGAACACCCCGTGAACAAAAACTGGTGTTTCGCGCCTGGGAATGTAACTCAAAAAATATTCAATCAACTGACTCGTGTGTACATATTTTTTAATATCCTCTTCACAGCATAAACCTACATTCATAATTTTATAGTTTCGATAAATCATATTTTTTTAGCACTTTTATTTGACCAAAATTGCCTTTTTTAAAAAATGTCATTTTTTCAATTTTGCTATTCTCAGCTTCAACATAAACTTGTGCTGTGAAGATATTAAATAATATATACATGCGAAGCTGGGTCACTTGGTTGAATTTTCTTTTAGTTATCATATCCCGGCGTGAAACACCTTCTTCGCTAACAGGCTGTACATAAGTCCTTATAACAATAATATTTATGAATGCGTCGTGAAAATAAAAATGCTTGTATTTAGTTTAATTGTACGATGAAGTATTCTCAAAGTTTCAAAGAGATTAGTTTTGACACTTCCTTCGCAATAAATTCCGAAAAATTCGCTCATTTCTAGCTGTTTACACAAGGCTTCTCCTTTAAGCCGCCGAATTTTTCCACCGAACAATCGGTTTCCCGTTTATTTCCCCGAGCTGTCATCGCGCGTCCACGATTTATTCATCTTAAACGGCGCTCTCGACCCCGTCGTAATTCCCCAATCTTATCGTCCCAGCGATTCATAAAACGGGCAATCAACAGCGTTACTTCGTTCCTCCGCGTACACGTTCTCGTTTCTCGAGGCAAAGCTCGTAAAGCGTAGAAAGCACGCGGAATATGCGTCCATCCAAAGTCCAGAACCGATAACCCGTCCTCCGTCTATCGACGATAGACACAATAAAACGTCGATTATTTACTATAGGCTCATTCCACGCGAAATCGGACACATTTTGAAGCACCATTTCGGAGTTCCTTCAAATTTGAATATGTTGTAGTCTTTAGCGATGTATAAACGCATCTCAAAGGATTTTCGAAAATTTGTATAATTGTTGATTTTACAATTTGAAATTTAGGGTCAACCTTTTCTCAATAAACGTATAGTGAAGACATAAGAGTACCGAATAAAAATTATTTCAGTTAAAAAAAGATATTTTTTAACCATTTATTTTGCAATTGTTTTAAATAAATGCTCTGTTTTTACACCGGGGAACTATTTAAAAATGTGAAAAGAATGAAGATATAGCCCTATTTGTCCTCTTTATGGATATATCTTCGAAAATATAGACACTTTAAAATTGATAATATGAAAATTAATTGAAGTGAACGCTGCGTACAAGCGCACCGGCTCAATCGGCCGAGCTGGTATAGCTGCTTCAAAGATATAGCGTTAGCCAGAAACGAGACCAACACTTAAACCATTAATACTCGATCATTGGGGGCCCATTCTGTCCCACCGCACTCAGGGTTGCACACCACTTTCAGCTATGGAGTTCCAAGGAATAAAACGAAAAAGACTGGAATATTGGAAAGAAGTTAACGGTTTTGTAAGCTTCCATCCGGAATAAAAAGGCCAGAAGTATTTTAAATCTGAAATTAGTGCGTTATAAGAACATGTTTAATTACACTAAAACGGAAAAATCGATCTTAAATTAACACCGTACGCCCCTGAACGACGGTCGAGCACAGTTTTTACAACTCCAGGGTATCGAATGACAAAATTAGGCTACCAAAACACATAAACTTTAGGGTTGGTCAGGTTTATGGCTAACGCTATATCTTTGAAGATGCTATACCTGGCATTCTTATATGTCTAGGGGTAAGTATACGACTGCTGCAAGGTGTAATACCGTTACTGGATATTGAAAACTCACTCTTTGTAAATAGCACTCATTGTTAGAATCATTGTTGCCATTGTTCAATGGAAACCACGAGAAGGTGATAATTATTCTTCCATCAGGAGAAAATGGGATGTGATGGGATTAGATTAAAAGATAAATATTTCATCGTATCGATGAGCGTCTTCTTAAATAAATAATCGATCATATAAGTACTTAATTCATAATTGTTATAACTACTGATTTTTCACTGTATGAATAGACTTTAGCAGTTAAAATGAGAGACTATATCCGTTGGTATAAATGAATGAAAATTTCGGGTTCCACGAATTGTTTTAGAAACTTCACGTCTTTTTAGTAAAACTCTTGAATGTTTATTATATTCTTTCTACTGAGCTGAATTGGAAATTACTTTTTCAATGTTAGCATTCGCCCAATCAAACAATTTCTGTGGTGATTTATTTGATTTTCTAACGGTCTGCGAACTAGCACGTGTTGCAAGGCGTTTTAAAGAGCCACCGATACTATTGGATGAATTTTTGCCATGTTGCAAAATAATGCCACTCGGCGTTTATGCCAAAATCAGTAACTACAGCGAATAAACTTTCCCACCTCGAGATTGGGACACTTACTTTGCAATGTTTTTGTAGTCGGTGTAGTATTTTTCAAATATGTACTTACTGTGATTGGGTTTCACAAAGGGATTGCAGCACTTTGTTCGCACCATTTCAAACTCGCACAGTACGGATGGACACATGCACACGGTTTGACTGTAATAACAGTACTGACAAACAGAGACTAAGACATCAAGGAACCCCACCCCTGGTAAGGTGAATACGTCGACGAACCAATGAAAGGTGGCAGGGTGACTCAGAACACAGGTAGTGACAGAAAAATATTCCTACAATTAATATCATGGGTAAGAGACGAGTAAGGACGAGGGTAAGTTTTGGCATACCTCTGTATAAGAATGGCAGGTATAGTCGCCGGGCTGCTGCTAGTACCACACTTGTAGGTGCGCTTGGACGCAGAGTTAACTTCAATTAATTTTTATATTGTCAATTTTAAAGTGTCTATATTTTCGAAAATGTATCCATAAAGACGACAGATAGGGCTATATCTTCATTTTTTTCAAATTTTTAAATAGTTCCCCGGTATAAAAACTGGGCATTTATTTAAAACAATTGCAAAGTAAATGGTTAAAAAATATCTTTTTTTAATTGAAATAATTTTCATTCGATACTCTTATGTCTCCACTGTAAGTACCTGCAGAGCTTATTTTGATCAGTGTGTTAGTTACATAGTTATAATTTATTAAAAACAGGCTGACCCTAAATTTCAAACAGCTGTAAAATCAACAATATGAAAATTATCAAAAATCCTGTGAGATACGTTTATACAGGGTGGACCATGAATCGTGATCAGTAGATATCATTATGTTATATCTACGTATGAACGCGTACAATGGCGTAGCATACGATACTCTTTGTAATATTACAGTTCGAATATTTCTTTAATCTTTCCTCGATCCAGATGAAAAAAAAAAGTAACACATGTTATGTTATAATACTTACCGAATTCGTCTTGAAATCCTCTAACAGATAGGCGTACAAAAATTACAGGCGTATTTGCAAAAAATTGAAGGTTACCTTGAAAAATCATGCAAAAAAAGAGTTGACAAAAAACTTGTTATAATCACGTTAAAGGTCTCTTGAAATCATGCTATACCTGATGAAAACATTTTCGATCGAATTACTAATAAAAGAGTAATCTCTACTGATCACGATTCGTGGTTCACCCTGTATATCGCTAAAGACTACAACATATTCAAATTTGAAGAAACTCCGAAATGGTGCTCCAAAAAGTGTCCGATTTCGCGTGGAGTGACCCTATAAAGCCTGAAGGATCTTCACGTTTTCGTTCAGCCTCGAAAAGAACTCTTGAATCTCATCTTCTTTGAACATTTTAAGCGAGATTCACTCTAGCGGTAACGGTACGGTCAGGTCACGATCAGTCACAATCTGGAATTTGATGTTTGATTCACACTAGCGGTGACGATCATAGACATACAGGGTGTTACAAAAATGTTGCAGGTCCCTGAAATGGGACACTCGTGAGGCGATTTGAAACAAGTTTTTCCCTTGCAAAAATGTTATCCGAGGCTTTGTTAACGAGATATTAACGAAAAACCACGACCAATCAGAGCGCGAGTCTGCAGGCCGAGTTCTAGGCTACCGATTGGTAGCCAACGTTACCGCGGGAACTCGCCCTGGAGACTCGCGGTCGGAATATTTCGTTAATATCTCGTTAACAAAGCCTCGGATAACATTTTTGCTAAGAAAAAAGTTGTTTTAAATCACACTAGGAACACCTCATTCCCGGGAGTCGAAGCTTTTTCGAGGCACCCTGTATATTTCTGTGCCTAACTTCACGTGATCTAACCGTACCGTGACCGCTAGTGTGAATCCAGCATTATTCGTAAATCTGATCGTAATATGAAACATCGAAAGATCGATCAACATACACACACATCAACTGGAACAATCATTTCACGGAAATAATCATCGCGACGATCGACGAAGCAAACAAAAACCTCGTTGCATCATATTTTTTTTTACTCCACCTTCCCGTGCTTCGTTGCCTGGTCTCGACAAGGTTCCGGCGTACGATGAACCTAACGTATCTCCGCGATAACCCTGCCTTTCTCCCCGTAAATAGCGCGGGACTGAAGGGGTTATCGGCCACCAAGAACACTAGCATGCAACGAAATCGCTGGTTTCCGGGTAACGCGATGACCGACGATCGCGCTCACGCGTTCAAAAAAAAAAAAAAAAAATTGCGTTTGTCCGTGAAAAATTCCCCCATCCTCTCGCGGCCTCGATTCCACCTTATCGCTCCCACGTTTTTACTCTTCCCGGTAATCCTACTGCTATCAGGTTTCCTGTTCTGGTATCGCCCAGCACGTTGACACTCATCTACGGGGATCGTGGTAGTCGCGCGTCCCCCATCGTCTTATCATACGTTCTAATTGTATGTCGCTCCAATTTATCTGTCTCCTGGAACCGTATCGCTTCCAATGACTACGATGGAACGTGTCTGTGCCGATAACGAGCGGATTAATCTTGGGACGACAATGGATGGTAACGTGTGTTTTGTTTTTTTTATTTTTTTCTGCCCGACGATTTTGAAACTGCGCTGGAAAGAGGAGGAGCTAGAGCCCCCACTCGGAACTGGACACCTTAGCAAGACGAACACGTGGAAGACGGAGCCGAGTCATTTTTGACCCATATCGAAATCTCGTGCAAATATTTTATCAACAGTTTTGGCCTGTGTTTTAACGTAGTCTTAAAGTCACAAATGACCCATGTTCGTCATCTAAGGGTTAATATATGCTGATTGGAGGAGGATTAATATCCTGACAGTGCCTGGATTCTCGTCATTTGTCCTAAACTTTTCGAAGATCCAGCTCTCTCTTTCTCTATCTTTTCTCCGATGCTCGTCGACAACGTTGCGACATCAGCGATTGTCGACGATCGATAGCCGCGTCCCTTCGCCGTTCTCCCCCATGGGGGGGGGGGGCTGGCAAGGCGAACTCGTCCGACAAGATTTCGGATCAGAGTCGATGAGGGCAGGTCCGGGACAGGTTCCGACGTTGACGAAGCGTTCTCGAACCAGCGACCCTCGATCCTCCACAGACAGACCCCTTATTTCTTTAAGCCCTGGGAGAAGCGAGGTCAATGCACACGTAGAACCTGTCTCCACTTGTAACAGGTATCTAACGAGCAGATTGTAGATTTTTATGCAGAATGGTATTTTCTAAAGCAATCTATACAGAGAACAGCAAATGTACGAATTTTTATCTTTTATTAAGTATCATATAAGGTTCGGAATAAACTATTGTGGAAAACTGATTAGATCTGATGAAAGTTTTCTATTTTACTGTATTTTACAGACCCCTATAGGCTATAAATGCATAAAATCCGCAGTTTACAACGAGGTAGGTCCTCTTTCCTACGACAGGGGGGATTGGGAGGGGGGGGATTTTTGAAAGTACAAATGGACGATCTTGTGCAGACCAGGACAGAAATTTCGTATACAGTAAATCCTCGACGTGTGTTTGAAGGCTTCTCGGCATTGAACGTTAAATATTTCACACAATAATGGCCATATGGGACTGAAACAAATACCATTAACTTCAGAATAACAATCTCTATCACTGTGTGCTAAACCTCGTTAAAAAGTCAGCGTTACACTTGGGGACCTCTCCTTGTCAGTGTCGAAAGGAGCTTCCGAACACTCATCGCATATTTACTGTATAAGCAAGATTTTTTAATGTTACTCGTGCTTCTGACCCGTTAGCCCTTGAGAAACTACGGTGATAAATACAACTTGATATACGTTAATGAACGCCCGTGGAATCAGCGCGACGTGTAATTCCATATCGCAACGATATCGTCCGATTGCAATTAAAATCGCCGTCCAGCCCCGTTGAATATTCAACGCCCCGGCATCGAATCGTGTAATTCCGGTCTCTCCCTTCCCCGTGCCGAGGTTTCTCCTCGATTTATCCGCGTTTCAGATTTAATTACGGCGCCTCGATCGACGCGCGTGAAACGAAAAAATCAGCCCCAGCGGAATTGCAAATCGATGACGTTGTCGAACGGTGCGTATATATGTACTTTTTTGCAAAAGTTACATTTTACATGTTTCCCGTATCAAATCTTTTCACACGTTCCGATGGTAGACATTATTTCGCTCGAAGTCGTTCAGTTTTAAATATACAACAGTGTAAAATTATTGAGTCCATATTTTGTTCCGAGCCAAACAATGTAAAATCCATCACATAGGGGATTTAATGGATTAAATATGCTCGCTTTTTCTACGTACCCAGATTTGTCTTAAATCCAATCAATATAGTTTCTCGTTGAATTCTTACCGAATGTTTCCAAATAGTGACATATCGAAATAGCGATACTTTTGAACCCAAGTATCGATATTTTGTATCGATTCTTAATATGACGCTGTATCGTTGTATCGATACTTGTCCTATGAATAATAGAACACCTGTATATTCGAAACAGTTGCAGAAAACTGTTCTCATTCATTTGTGTGTACAACGTTTTCTCAGGTGAGACAATTCGCCATCGGGTAGCGATAATGGCAAATAACAATTGACGCCACACTGATGCCGTCAACAATTGATATTCGACGCCATTTTATAGCCATCGATTTAACACTAGAACTACCAAATCTGTCAAAATAACGGATTGCAAATTTCTTATTTTACCATTACTTAAATTACAATGATGCTTCTAGCGGAATTTATGTTGACATTTAATTAACTATCAACTTTATATTACACTATATTATGCTAGATTGTATTACATATTATGTATATATAACAATATTGTACAATTTAATTTACTGTACATTCAAGGCTAGTAGTTCTAGTGTTAAGCCTTTTTGTTAGTACAAATTACAAACATTGAGTTAAAAGTATCGACATTCGATACTGACATTATCGATACTTCGCTTCTGGTATTTTCACCGTATCGATATTCTCACCACCGATAACTTTCGATACGAAATATCGATACAATTAATATGTATCCCCCATCACTACCTCCAAAATTACAATCTCTTTTCACCCTTCGATTTGTTCTCCTCGAAAGTTCGGTAAGTATGACTTAATATACTCCGTCGTCCAGATACACGTAGTCCGTAGAAATGTTTCGAGGGCCCTGGATAATTGACTGGTAGTAACAGGAGAGTCTCTTCCCCGTGTGGGTTCGAAGCGGAGACAGATGTCGCGGCGGCGACACGATTACGAGGAACCACGCCGAGAGACCCGAGCAATTTCGGTGATTGTATTCAACTGTCCGTGTTTGGTTCAGGCTCTGCTCCCTTCGGGGATCCCTCTGTCTTTTTCTTTCTTTCTCTTTATCTTTCCCCTCTCTCGTTCCGTTACAAAGAAACCGGGTGCGCCGTGCATGAGGAACGCGTTCGCCTGGCGAAAGAAGAGGCGTTCACAATGCAGCCGGAAACAGGTTTCGGCCCTCTTAAATGGCTGGCACCTTGCCAGCTCTGTAATACGTCTGCCTGCGAGTAATGCCTCTCTCCTCTTGCTCTCTCTCTTTTCTTTCTACCCTCTTCTGTTCCACCATCTCGTATTCCCCACCTTTCGTTTTTTTAACGACCCGGGATATCTGGCCGGCTGTTAATCCTCGTCGCAGCTTCGCCGGTAAACAGCTCGTTTTTCTTTATCGTTCGGTCGACGTAGGATCGACGAGCCGACGACCTTGACGGTGTCGCGACCGGTTCATCCCTCTTTCGAGGGTGGTGCTCCTCTGATCAACCACCCGACAATTCGTCGCCCGAGTTCTTAACCCCTTGTGATTATAATATTTCTGATGTCTTCGTACACTTTGTTAGTAATAACTTTCCAAATGCAAAATCTATTCCATAGTTATTGTAAATGTACATACAGTGGGGGACGAAAGTATTCGTACACCCTTTAAAACGTAACAACTTTTTTCAAATGGGTCTGAATTGAGTTCTTTTGTGAAGTTAGGAGTATTAGTTTACTAAATGATGTGTAAACAAAATTTGAAGAAAGTTGCAATTGGTCCGTATCACGATGAAAATAGTAAAGGTTGCTTTTTACTACTTTTTTATTTGAGATTAATGAAAATTTAATAAATACGTATCGAAGATTTGTGTTAGTTATGTACATCTCGAAAATTTCATCGATATCGGTTAACGTTGTTATATGATACAAACGGTAGAAAATCGGACCAATTTGAAAAAAGTTGTTCCGTTTTAAAGGGCGTACGAATACTTTTGTCCCCCACTGTATACCTTGAAATGTTAAACGTCAAAATCAGCAATATCATATTTCACTTCGACTTAAAGGAAATTGATAGAAGTCGTATTTACTAAATTCAGTTTAAAATCATCACGACGAGTCTGACTCGTTACGAGGCAAGGGATTAAGGGGCGGACCTGGGCAAATTTGATTTGAATTGGAAATAAGGATTAACTATGTTGAAATAATTTATTTCGGAACATTATTTTCAATGCTGTTATTTGAAAATAAAAATATTATCGATTCGTTTGAAATAAGAGCAATTTCAAATAATACTGTTTTTATTCGTTTCAATAATATAACCTAAATGATTTGTACCCGTGAAATTACGAATCCATGTAAGCTGTAAATACTCGTCCCTAATAAGCCAAAATTTATAAGTTCTATGATTAACAAATTTTTCTTTGTGCATGCTTCTACTAAATCAGAAACATAAATGTACGCATTTATTAGTAAAGGTACACATTTTGTTTCCTCTGCATACATTTACTAACCACATTAGTAAATGCATACATTTACTGAATTAACATTTCTACTGTAACGTATACAGAGTGTCCCAAAAAGATGAGACAATCCGCAACATGCATGCTCCTCACGCAAATACAAATCGAAAAGTCTTTTACCATTTTCTAATTTGAAGCCCCATGTCCGAGATATTAGCAGTTAAACGAACTCCAGTCAGCTGAGCAGTGAGCGACACGTCACTGGCCTCTGCTTCTTCACTGCGTCTGCGCGTACGTGTGACCCACTGCTCAGCTGATTGTAGTACGTTCAACTGCTAATATCTCGGAAACGGAGCTTCAAATTACAAAACGGTAAAGGACTTTTCGATTCACTGCGTCTGCGCGTACGTGTGACCCACTGCTCAGCTGATTGTAGTACGTTCAACTGCTAATACCTCGGAAACGGAGCTTCAAATTACAAAACGGTAAAGGACTTTTCGATTTGTATTTGCCCGAGGAACATGCATGTTGCGAATTGTCCCATCTTTTTAGGACACCCTCTATATCTCGTGGCCAGCTTGCCACAGTTCTATCCAGATGCCTTGTGCAAAGTTTTCCCCCTCGAGGGGCAGCTTCGACCTAAAAATCCGTCACTTGGCGCAGCATTGTTCTACGAGCGAAAAGTATATCTCTCATTCTCTATCCCCCACGGAACCACATTAATCCGTGCGCGCACACATTAAACGTGTATCACCGTTACGGTCTCGGTCATAAATTCAAATTAATGCGCGGCGGGAATATGCAAACGGGGTCGTCCGCCTTTGACTGAGTTTCAAGGCGACACAACCGAGGGGGTCTCGAACGCCGGATCTCGCCGAATGGAAAAGACAGAAATAAAGAAGCACACTCTTCCCTCCTCCTCCTCCTCCTCCTCCGTTTCCCGCCGCCGATCTCGCGTGCTCGCGCTGGCTGCTTAACGATGTAATTCGTGGCGGCCGATAACGACCACCCTTACGCAACGGCGGTGCGGTTCGAGTGCCGGCAATTAGGGTAATTGCATTCCGCGTAGAAGAACGTGGGCGAAGGAGGAAAACAGGCAAGCGCCGTGAAACCGTGGAGGTGGAGGAGGTAGGAACGCGAACCGATTTGCAAGTCAAACGCCTTCCTCGCTCTCTATTCCCGCTCCTCTCATCCTTCCCCGTAGAATCGTGCACGCTGAGCGGGGAAAAAAAAGCACGGAAAATCCGTGGAACGAGACGAGTTTTGTAACGAGCCAAGGGGGGGGGGGCGTTCCCCTGGAAAACGACTCGGTAGATTATTTCTGCTTGACGTCGTTAAGGAAACGAGCCACTTCAATGTAGGTTCGCTTAGAGCTCTTTGATTCGCGGGATAGTTTATAATACCGACGAAGGATAATAACATTTTATGCTACTCGGGTAAACAACTATTCCGCGGCG
Organism: Dufourea novaeangliae; assembly: GCF_001272555.1. Taxonomy (NCBI): domain Eukaryota; kingdom Metazoa; phylum Arthropoda; class Insecta; order Hymenoptera; family Halictidae; genus Dufourea; species Dufourea novaeangliae. The sequence continues at coordinate 2,838,148 of NW_015373944.1, read as the reverse complement.
GTATCTTCCGTTCGATGAGACACGATGCGTTTATCCTGCGTTAATCCGTTTTTTTTTCTTCTTTTGTCGATATACCCGGTGTGCGTAATAATTGGAACCAGTTGAAAATATGAGGTAACGAGGGTGATACTGATTTGCGTCCTCCTGAGAGGGCGCAATCGATGTTGAGGGCTCTTTCTGTTGTTTCTGTAATCACTCGTGCAGTATTCTGCATATATACATGTTTCCCGTAATAATAATTGTCGTTAGGATGAATACTGGTTGATCCACAGTATATTTGCTTTGATCGAAGCATGCAGCAAAGGTATTGGGCCGTCTTGTAGTCTTGCAGTCCATGTTTTTGTAACACGTTTCTTTGACTCCACGTTGCATTTGTGGTACGTTAACGAATATAGGGTGGACGCGCGAGTAAATGAACACGTACCAGTGAATAGAAACGAGTAAATTAAGTTACTAAATTAAGCAAATGATTACGTATTGATTTTTTGTCAATTCTTTCCTTCATACGCAAACAATTTTCGCGCCCTTGGTTAGAAATGTTCGTTTACTGGTTAATATTCATTCAACGGTGAAATCTGTAATTTTTCCTTTTAGTTTAATCGAGTACATTATTCTGATTGTTCAAATTGAAATCCATGAGTTAAAACACCGTACAGATATTAAAAAATCGAATGTTTATGCGTTAGATATCTATTACTATTAATTATCACTTAAAATTCGACTTTAACACTAAATTTACCACGACCGGTCAAGTGACCGGATTACCTGCAAAATCAACAATTTTGTAAATTTTAATATAAACTAAACGGCATTTTATTCAGAAAGGATAGTTCTTTCGAAAAATGCAATAAATAAAATAAGCCCATAATACACTCTGTCTTTAGAGTACAGATAAGTTATAATTATAATTAGTCTTTTATCATCTGTAATAATTTAATCGTTTTATCATGTCCTCTTCTTGTATTATAGTTTCATATTAAACATATGTAGTTTATATCATTACTCATCGTTGTGTCGACCGTTTTATCACAACATATGCAAGTGTCTAGGTCAAATTCCATGGTGTCTTCCTCCATGTTCTGATTCGTGGGATCATTTCGCAACTAACGTAAAACAGGGGATTTCCCTTGAATTCCAGAGCGTCCAGCTTTTAAAGGCAACGTGTCACCCCTAAAAGCCCATCGTCCGTTCTGGTGGGCAGCTTCGTGCAATCTGCTTGTTCGTCCTTTCTCTCTCTTCCGTTCGACGAATAGCGTCTCGAGCGGCTCTCTGGCACGTCAAAGGACGCTGATGCGAAGGTCGAGACGCGCGGAGCAGGGGGGTGGGGACGTGAAACCGGTTTTTAAATGGGCGCCGTAATTATTTCCCCTCGATCCTCTCCCCTCGCTGCTCCCTCCTCGCGGACTAATAGGAGGAATACCGCAGGATTTCTGGTCGATGCGTAACCAGCCATGCCATTAAGGCTGTGGAGAAGGATCGTCGACGGTGCCGTTGTCCTTCTCCTCCGGCTACGAGTCCCGGTGCTATTCACTCGGAAACAACTCTCTTTCTCTACCTATCTCTTTTCCTCTTTCTCTCCGTTGAAATGCGAACGCTTTGATTGATGGATTCGCGTCGAATGCGGCGAGGACTCCAAGGGGGAACAACGATGGTGAAACCCTATAATTTCAGCGTACGACGGTCCGGATGATGATAGAGAGCACGGTTTCGTAATGTATAGCGATCCCGAACGAGGGAAACGGAGTTGTTCCTCGCGTGCGATAATCTGAATGGCGATGCAGACGATAGGAGAATGTGGGGGGGGGGCTATATTCGTCCAGACTATGCGGGCCGTCGCAGTGGACCATTTCCAAGAATCTAGCTGGAGAAAACGCCATTTTTTTTCATGTGACTATTTTAGGAAAGTAAAATTCAATTATTCTAATTCGATGTCTAACTAGCTCGAAGCACAACATATTAATGGTTTCAGTGTCCACGGATCCTTGAACTTCTCTCGATTATTGTCCCGAACGCAGTTCCGCGCTGGGACAATAATCTTATAGGGAGAAATGTTTTAGAGTGGCAACAAAACATGTGCTTGACAGGTCCCCCCCCCAACCTTGCTAGAGTCTACACGCAGAAAATTTATATTTTTATCCTTAATCACTAAAATAACTGGTCAAATATTTACTGTATTTGAACATTCCTTATTAACGCAAACTATACGACAGCGTATGTTTAAGATATTCGTTCTACGATCCGTGGACAGTAAAACTATTAATATGTTGTGCTTCGAGGTAGTTATATATCGAACTACAAGAATCTAATAATACTTTCGTAAAATAGTCACACAAAAAAACAGGGTTTCGTCAAACAATTATTTCGTTCAGACGTTACAGTTTATTGTTCTTCTCTGAATAAACGCCGGGTGAGAGAGAAGTTTAATCGTGGTCCGGAAATAAATCTTTAACTTTCTGTCTTCGGCGAATTTTAGCGTGTTTAATTCAACCGTTCGCTGTAATTGATCGCAGCCATCAAGTCAGGGATTCCAGGGAATCTCGTTTTCGAGCGATCGCACCCCCCTCACTCTCGATGGATCCTTGAATCCGTCCACTTCAGTTAATGCGGGTTATAAAATGCACTAGCACGCGAGCTCTAGTGCGTTCTACCGTCTACAGTTCGTCGTTGTTGTCCTCGTGTCTGTCGCTTCAACGATTGTTTCGTCAAAGTATCCCGAGGGGAAAGGCCCTTTGGGGGACCTTGGTGTGTTCCGTTGGTGTCTGGTACACACGTGCTGGAAACACAATCCCCGGGAGCGGCTTGAACCCGGCTCGAATGTCCTTCCTCGTCGAAAGGGAGCGTGGGGCAATAATCTTGAATATATCCCCTGCGAAGTCACTGGGTGTATATGTATATACAGTGGGTGTAAAAAGTATTCGTACGTCCTTTAAAACGGGACATCTCTTTTAAAATTGGTCCAAATGACTTGAGTTTTTTTTTTGCGAAGTTAGAGACATTAATTTACTAAATGATGTGAAAACAAAAATTTGAAAAAGTTGCAATTGGTCCGAATCGCGAAGAAAATATTAAAGGTCGTGTTTTACAACTTTTTAATCCGAGGCTATAATGAAAATTTAATAAATACATATCGAAGATTTATGTTAGTTATATACATGTTGAAAATTTCATCAAAATCGGTTAACGTTGCTACGAGATACAAACGATTAAAAATGTTGAAAATCGCAGTTTTTCCCGACTTTCGATCTACAACTGTAGTAAATCTAACAATTCTCACATCTTTTGATGTCTGTCGCTCGTTTCTGTATTAACCGATTTCAATGAAAGTTTCAGTATGTACATAACTAACATAAATCTTCGATATGTATTTATCAAATTTTCATTCGTTATAGCCTCAGATCAAAAAGTTGTAAAACACGACCTTTAATATTTTCTTCGCGATTCGGACCAATTGCAACTTTTTCAAATTTTCAAAACTTCACAAAAAAAACTCAAGTCATTTGGACCAATTTTAAAAGAGTTGTTCCGTTTTAAATGGTGTCCGAATACTTTTGACACTCACTGTATATACATGGAAGTGCATTAAGGGGGAACACCACTGGCGACGGCAGGCAAAATAAACCTTTTCTAAGAATGTTTCTTTTTGTTAAAAGTGACAGCTTTTATATAAAACTTTTATTTCTCTTCGCGAAAAACAATTGCCTAGTCCCCTTAAAATGCACCGGGGACACGTAACGCGTTAAGGATGCACCAGGCGGCACATCGCGCTTATTATCCTCTCGGCCGTTTCGCATTCTTGATTTCCCTGTTCCCCCGTCTGGTGTCCCCGACTATTTCGGTTCGTGTCAATAATGCAGCTCCCGATACGCGGGCGAAGGAAGCTGGAACATTTCCGTCGTGCCCGTGGCGATTGGAATGTCTCACGGTGACAGGCCGGAAACGATCTTCAGAAATCGATCTGACTGCGTTGAGATCGTTCATACAGAATGGCATGAATAATTCGGATGTGATCTATTGCCGGCCAAGAAAGTGAATTTATTTGGCTCCTTGAGTCGATGCTCGTGGGACAGCCTTAACGCTAGAACTACCAAACCTGTCAAAATGACGGATTGCTGGTTTTTTATTTTAAGATTCGTGAAATTATAATAGTGTTTGTTGGCGGGATTTATGTTAACTTTTCATTTACTATACGTTTTATATTATATTGTATCATGCTAGATTGTATTACAGGGTGTTCCAAAAATATTGGATAATCCGAAACATGCATATTTTTCATGCAAATACAAATCGAAAAGTCCTTTCCATTTTGTAATCTGAAGCTCTATTTCTGAGATATTAACAGATGAACGTACTCCAATCAGCTGATCAGGTCACACGTACGCTCAGGCGCAGCAAAGAAGCGCATGACTCAAGTCACTGGCCTATCCTTTGATTGTCCTATCTTTTTTGGACACCCTGTATATTATGTGTGTTACTGTATTATACAATTTAATTTAGTATACATTCAGCGCTGGTAGTTTTAGTGTTAAGGGGGTTTCTACTAACATGCGTTTTTTAAAAATTTGTTCAGGTATCTTTTGTTAACCTCCTGAGAAATACTGGCACGTATGTGTACGTTTAGCTATAGCGCCCGATCGATCAAGTACAATTCGACATATCCGTGGCAACCATTTTCCAAAACACGGTTTTCATAAAAATGCGTTTAAACTTCACAATTTTATAAATTCCCCCATAACGCTTCAGGAACACATTTTCAGAACCCAAAGTTATAAGAAACTGCAAGAAAAAGAAAACCGATTTTTCGGACTGACTACAGTAGAAACCCTCCTTTTAAACGGAGTTAAATATTAATTTTTTGGCAAAAAGAATCTTCCCCGTGTTTCAAGGGTATCGCCGAGTGTGTGGTTCAGCTGAAATTCGTCATCGAAATGTCGTTATACATCGTGATTATCTTCGAGATCGCGAGATACCAGAAATCGAATTTAACGAACCTGACCGCGTAATCGTTAAATTTAGAATGACAGGAAATACCGTCGCTTGTTAATTTCCCCAGCGTATACAGACAAACGAGACACCGGTGGTCGCCGGACAAATTTAGAATCGTCGTGACGATTCGAATCCGTTTGTAATGATGATTTACTTTGCAACGTGTCGGTTTCCACTGGACAGCGCTGCGTTCGTCTCGTCGAGGATCGTCCGCCACGATACGTCGATCGTTGCCGCGAAAAATAGATAATTAATCATCGATCGACCTCGTCCCAGACTCGTTGTCTCTTGGAACCGTTTGATTTTCGTCACGTTGTCCGGTGTGTTGTCGTCGTTAATTTCACGGGAATAGATTTATTGTCCAATGGAGGAATTTTCATATCTCCGTTCTGACTCCTGGGACCGAAATACTGTCACGAAACAGGGGAGGGGCTGAAGAGGAGGAATTAAATTATCGTCGCTCGTGACACTCGTAATGGCGACTCGCCGGTGAACATTGTACGAACCGATCAGAAACCATTCGTCTGAAAGCGGTCAGAGTTCGAATCGCTTGTGAAAAAAAAAATACGCAAAGACAGTCTTACCGAAACCTCTGAAAGCCGGGGAGTGATTTACGGAAGTGTTAAATCACGGGGCACCGTAAACCGACAACAGGGAACAATGATTTATATCAAAGTACTCTATACACGTGTTCCCAGGACTGGACTCCACTCTGTAATTAAAGTTGACCAATTCCGGTATGGACACTTAACCGGTTCATTAATCACACTCCCGTCCCTTCTCCCCGTAACAGAAGAAGTGAAAATTTATTGCTCAGAGAACATGCATCGTGCGCGTGGTTTCCGCTTGTGTGATACGAAATTAATGTCGTGACGCCCGTGCTTAACCCTTGCGAACCTGACTTTTCTTTTGAGATTAAAAAATATATATTTGATTACACATTTCAACTCAGTAGACCGTTTAGATGATATTTTGTTAAAAAGCAATGTTTATATGTCGCATATTTTTTTTTTTCGTCATGTTATTCAATTCTAAATTCACTAGACCTACTAAAACCATTCAGAACATAAGAAAATTCGAATTTATAAGAAAAATATGAATTTGTAACAAACTGCACTTTAGGTTCTGTGTGAAATTATAAGGAATTTCCTGTATATAAATGTGACCACCAGGTCTGAAAGGGTTAAAACGGGGTTCGCAATTTTCCCACATATGACACACAGCATGGACCACGAAACGTAATCAGGTTAGATGAAACTATTGCTACCTGCTCGATCGAAAATTTTGTCTGCACGCTTAACCATCAGCGCAGACGTCATAAATAGAACTAATTGTAACTAGACGTTTCGTAACCGTTTACCCGGGTGTATTGTACCTGATGGCCACCATTTTGAACGTCCTTTCAATTAAGGTAAATGATATGTTCTTAATGTTTCTTTGATTTAGCAAACCGACAACGATTCGACAGCTGACGATAGATAGCGAGATAGAGAAAACGTAGAGTTAATCCAAGGTGATCACGTTTGATGGTCCACCCTGTATATACCCTTTCATTGAAACGAAATCACTTTTCCATGCATGACCAAAAAAAAACCCACGTTCCTCTTCATCTATCGCCGTCGAATATTTCGCGCGGTTTCCGCTTATCGTCTCGATGGATCGTAAATGCTGGAGCACAGGATTCCTATCGCGCGCGCGTTCAAATCGTGTTACGTAGCCAACCGCGGGCATAATCGTCCCGTAAATCGCCACCGATCGAATCCCACTCACGTAACGCTCTCATAGAGACATTCTGCCGCGCCTGCAATATACAAGGTGTCCCCAAATAGCTTCGACCTCAGAAATGAAGAAAGGTTCCTTAGATGATTTGAAACAACTTTTTCCTTAGCAAAAATGTTACCCAAGGCTTTGTTAACGAGATATTAACGAAAAACCGCAACCAATCAGAGCGCGCGTCTGTCGGCAGAGTTCCCGCGGTAGCGTTGGCTACCAATCGCAGCGCGGAAGGCCCGCGCTCTGATTGGTCGGGGTTTTTCGTTGATATCTCGTTAACAAAGCCTCGGATAACATTTTTGTTAAGGAAAAACTTGTTTCAAATCATCTCACGAGTCTCCCATTTCCGAGTCCTCCGACATTTTTGTTACACCCTGTATGTATTTAACGATCGATTGAACGGCAGTGGTGTCGCCCGGTAATTTTTCTCCACCGCCTCCTCCCCATCCGCCCATCGACTGCCTTCTTCTCCTTCTTCTCTCCGTTGCTACCCCTCCCCACTCGATATAGCGACTTCTATCCAGATCGCGGGCACGGATATCTGACTGAAGTCACGCGATCGTAATGCGGTGCCATTAACCCAGAATTCCTGGGGCACGAGGACGTAGGAAGAACAACCCGCCATACCGTTCTCTCTGTCCGTCGTTTCTCCCTTTCCACTCCATGCCGGAGCCCTCTTCCCCTCTTTCATCTGTTCACCACCCGATAGCCGGTCGACCGCGTGCGGACCTATTTTGCCGTAGATGGAATTTCAAGACGGAACGAGAGTTAACCTTGAGGAGGTATGCCGACTCCACTGACTGAGGAGGGTTTAGAATTACCTCTTTCTCTCTCTCTCTCTCTCTCTCTCTCTCTCTCTCTCTCTCTCTCTCTCTTTCTCTCTCTCTATCCCTCTCGGTCGATGGAGACGATGATGGAGGATGGGTAGTCGGTTCGACCAGATCCCCAGAGAGTTCCTGAGATCCGACTGCGTTTCTTCCCCCAGCCAGAGACCCTTTGTCTCTCTCCTCCTTTCCCTTATCACAAGGGACTAAATGTTCGAACGACCTCGAAGTCACGCTGATTCAGAAGACAGCCGTGTGTATCACAGCTCACTCTCGATGGCTGCTGCTGCCGCAGAACTTGTGTATATATACCGTTTGAATGTAATTAAAGACACTTGGCGAACGGAGACAATGGAAACAGCCGCGGCGAGATAACGGGGCGGAGGGAGGGGTGGGACTGGAAAAGTTTTCCAGACGCGCGCCGGCAGACAAGAGGAGCAATTAAATGTAACGCAACGGAAGTTTCAATGACGGTGCCTCGGCTCAGTTCCCCATCCGCCTCCTCCCGTTGTTACCCTTTCGGACGACTCGTTATCGCGTTATCCGTGTATTTTTTTTCCTTTCTCTCTCGAAGCCGCTGTTCATCACTTATCTTCTACTATCTGGGAACGACCCTCCACGCAACTCTTTCGCTATATTTTGACCCTTCGCGCTTAGTCCATAACACGGCAAACCTAATCCAACCCTAACCACGAAGATTACATCTGACGCTCGCGCAACCTTGGATAGAGAGTAACACGCGAAGGGGGAAAGAGAAGAGGAATATTCCATTGAATCGTGCTACGTACCTGGTTACCTAACGAATACTGTTCCAGACTAGATAGTCGAATTGAATGGAAACGATTCTCGGGAGTATACAGGGTGACCCAAAAAGATGGCACAATACGCAACATGTATATTCCTCATGCAAATACAAATCGAAAAGTCCTTTACCGTTTTGTAATCTAAAGCTTCATTTCCGAGATACAGTGACCCCTCGATGAATGCGACACGAGCAACGGCGATATTCCCACCACTGAACAGAATATACAGAAGCTAAGCAGAGGCTCAGCTTCGGGTAAAAAACAAATGTATGAGGGGCTGTAAACCTTTCTGCCTTGCCATGAATGCTCCGAAGTGGACCCGAGTACGTCGCACTCATCGAGACAATACTGTATTAGCAGTTAAACGAATTCACACGTACGCGCAGACACAGTCAAGAAGGTCACGAGCTAACTCACTGGCCACTGTTTCTTGACTGTCTGCGCGTACGTATGGCCCACCAATCAGCTGATTGAGGTTCGTTTAACTACTAGTATCTCGGAAATGGTGCTTCGAATCACAAAACGGTAAAAGACTTTTCGATTTGTATTTGTATGAGGAATATGCATGTTTAGGATTGTACCATCTTTTTGGGACACCCTGTATACAGGATCAGGCGCCTAAAAGAGCCCACCTGAATATCTCGGCCGTTACTGATGACAGGAAAAAATGTGTCAGACCAAACTTGTATGATATGGAGCAGCACGTAATTTGATACGAATAATTTCTTGATAGGTGGACGCATAGAGGTCACACGAAGGTCAAAGTCGTATTTTTTAATTGAATGACACGTTTCTCTACGTACATTCATAAACGTTCTATAAGATAGTACGTAAACGCCTTCCCAGTTAAACAAAACGTAGTTGACCTTCATACGACCTCTACGCGTCCACCTATCGAAAAAAAGTATCCACATAAAATTATCTTCTCCCTGACACCAAGCAAGTTCGATCTGACGCATTTTCTCCTATAACCAGTAACAACCAGAGATGGGTAAACTCATTATCTAGACAAAAATTTCCAATAACGCATAATAGATAAAAAAAAGTATTTCGTCATTTTTAATTGTTTAAACGTGGAAATTTCAATTTTTCACAATAAAATAATACTTGCTTATGAATAGAATTGACATTTTTCGAACAATTATTTAATCTCGTTAATTCGAATAAAATTCTGCCCAACTCTGGTAACAGCCAAGATATTCAGGTGGCCTGCTTTAGTCGCCTCACCCTATAGAAATCTGTTATTGATCGGTAACGAAAGTTCAAATCTCGTCGGTATCACGTGCTCCGACAATCGGAATGACCAGTTGTGGCGAAATATCGTTTCAAAGGCCACCCCAACGGCCAACTTTCATCGTCCAATTTCACATTGCAGTCGCGACCCGAAACGAACACAATCATCACCGCGTGTGCACGCCGAGAGAACGTTTTCTGGTCGTGGCGGTGAAAATAACAGAGGTAGAGAGCAAGGTCGATCCGGGCCACGGTCGTTAAAGTTCCCCAGGTGGATGAGGGAGAACGACCCGAACAATCGGGCACCGTGTGTGTGTGTGTGTGCGTGTGTATGCGCGCGCGCGTACGTTTCTGCGGTCCTCCTTCGGGATCTTTCGATCTCTCCTTCAGCGTTTCGCAGGCCTGCTCGTAGAATCACGATCGATCGGGATCGTGGGCGGTCTGGGTTCAGGGGAAAGATGGGAGGGAAGAGATCGAGGGGATGAACTGTGTGGCTGTACGGTCAGATTCGCCGAAAACGGGCCCGGTTCGCTGTGGCCAGCCGTAAAAAAAAACCGGTTCTGTACGCGCGGCTGAAACACGAGGACGGTCTTCTCTCGAGAGTATAGAGGGCGTTTCAAAGCATGTTGGTATAACTTTTGGGATGGATTCAGTACGCTGAAATAAGAAAAAAAGTTCGTTTGAACTTATATACCCGATATTACCTTGTTTCCGAATTATAGATGTTTATGAAAAACAAAAAATCAAAACCGAAGGATTTATAACACAGCAGTAAACAATGTTGATGAACTGAGATATCGTATTCAAGAGAATTGTCGGCGAATTCGAACAACACCTGGTATTTTTGAACGAGTTTAAAATTATTAAATAACAGGTGTCGTACAAAAGTGGCTATAATTCAGAAACAGGGTAATATCGGGTGTATGTTTATACGAACTTTTCTTCTTATTTTACCGTATTGAATTCATTCCTGAAGTTATGCCCACATGTTTTGAAACACCCTGTATACGCGAACAGGTCGTGTACCTGCTCGGAGAAGACGAAGAAGAAGAAGAAAAAAAGAGGAGCGGAACAAACGCATCCGCGATGTCGAGTCACGAAGTCCTCCGAGCAAGGTGAGGGAGGGGGACAAAAAATGACCGGGGCCTTTCCTCGTGTACCGTACCGGGGCCCATTACAAGTCGTTAACGCGACCGATGGAGATGCTGTCTCGAGGCTCTCTTCTGTTTCGTTCCTTTTGTCCCGTGAGCACACCGAGCGTTTCGCGAAAACGAGGTTAATTCCCTACCTCCGATCCATCCTCGACGATTGCGTAACGCGTGCGGATAACGACCAGGTGTAATAACCAACCGGTGGAACTCGATACATTCTAAGGCTGGATTATTTCGCCGCGTAAAAGTATCGTGTGATCTAATTAACCCTAGATTTACGAGACGCGTCATTTTGACGCATTTCGAATGCCTTGTAATCTCGAAATTCTCTATGTGGTATCGATGCTTTTGTAAATTGAGTATTAAAAAAAAATAAGTAGATTTTTAAAGAAAATGTGCGGTTTCGTTGACCGAGATAAGAGTATAAGAAATGTCCGTAATCCTAATGTTCAAGCACCTGAACCCCCCTCAGCCTCCCTTATTTGCCTAGGGCAAAAAAAAAAAAAAAAAGAAACGTGGACTGCCCTATTTTCTCTCTTCGTGTTGTCGTAATAAAAATCTTTCAGTCTTACAAGCCGCGCTGTAACTTACGGTTTTGCGACTTGTACAAACCGTAATCTCACCGCGGAATCTTTCGAAACGATTAACGCAAGCGGGGAAGGCTGACCCAAAGAGGCCCGGGTGTACCTGAAAGTGCAATATCGCGTTTAATGGAAGATCGCCTGCCGCTATCAGCGTCTTGGACGCGAACTTTAATCGGTAAACGGCCACGGTAACGAATGGCCCTTATCCGTTTGCAGCGTGCACCACGCGAGCCACGGCGTATCTCATTCCGGCTGCTGCTCGTAAAGCTCGACGGTATCGGTGGGGGCTCTCTCTAATACGTGTTGCACAGTTACAGCGTCAGAGGGCGGTCCAATGAGATCGCGTCGGATATCGCGAAACCGGGGCTCGATTCAATTAGACTGGGAATTACGCGCGATGCCTTGTTCGTGCCTATACTTTCGCCAGGATTATTTGATCAATGATGAATAGCTTGTCGTACGTGGGGGCAGAATTCCAATTCGGCACGATTAAAATAGGCATTTCGAAGTAAGTTCGAGTAACGATTTTATAATCGAATAGAAATCGGAATTACGAGCAATAAAGTCTTCGTGCACGGTGACGGCAAAGGAATATTTTTGGGCCGGTTACGGTACTTTTGGAATATTCGTTCACAATAAGGTTGAAATAAAATATAGACGTCACACGGAAAACCAATGGAGCTCGCCTTAAATGGGTCACCGGTCCGGAGACATGCATTCCCTTATACATCGTCGAGATCGAATTACTCGTCGATTTGATATACCTATATCGGTAGGATTCTTTTTAAAACAGGAACCCTCGGACGCGATTAACAATGGAAATAGAATTGCAAATGGACTTCTTCGGATTTCACCTATCGGATATCATTCGCGCGAAACTGGCCCGGAGTGACGGCAACGAGCGCCAATCCAGAGGCATCGGACGGTGTGCTGTTCGATTGAATTACAAATTACCTGCATTCTGAGGTTTCGAACCGGCAACGTCCCTCCCCGCGTTATCCAAGATTCTGCGCCCTGAATTTGCCTCGAACGATCTTTACTTCTGCCGGACTATTTCCGCCCGACCTCCGAGGGCTGCATCGATTTCGCGTCGTTTCGTGCTCATCGATGCCACCGCGCTGTCTGCCTTGCGTCCGACTGTGTCTCATCATTCATTTACAAATGACACTAATGTTTCCGTTAGTGCACCGTCATTCGTGTGACGCAACGTTTTTCGCGTTATGCAGAGACGTTCGGGTATGAATAATGCATCACATAGACCTGTGACGACTGAAAACACATCGAAAGTTTCTAGTTCGGATTAGTGGAACGCTTTTGCTCTCGATTAGAAACTGTCGCGATTTCTCATCGAATGTGTCGACCTTCCTCACCGTCGATTTCTACTGTCCCAAAGGAGGGGCCACACCTGAAGGCCTCTGTAAAAAGCCCTATTAAAATCGGCCAAACACCGTTTACACGATCTATATCTCGAAAAAACTTGACCGGAAACTAGGTGTATTCGCTGTGAATTTTCGACTTGTTGCTGCGTCGCGAGTCGATACGAGGAAGGGTTAATCGTGCGAAACGGAATAAACGTAAAAAAAAAAAAAAGAATACCGCGATGGAAAGAAGAGGAGGAAATCCCGTCCGCGATCAATCGTCCGCTCAGGCATTCCGTGTTCGCGTTCGCGCGACCGTATTTGCGCACCGATTCTTGCGCAGAAGCAAAACGTGGCACGCCGTGGAAGCCGGCTGGCTCTCTCGCGGCCGCTCTCTTTCAGTTCATCGCGCGATTCTCCGCGGGCGTTTTCGGTCTCTTTTCATTTCTCTTCGTTGAACGGATCGTCCCTCGGGGGAGGCGAGATAGCCCGAGAAAACGGGGATCGTTGACCCCTGGTCGGGATCTTTTACCCACGGGAAAGATTCTCGTTGTGTTTCGGGGTCAGACCACGTTCAAATAAACCCGCCACCTTGCCGAGGCGGGAGAATCTGTTCGAACGGACCACTGACAAAGGAACGTACGGAACACGGAACGGAACAGGGACTGAAAAAGCGGAACGGGAAGTTGGTTACTAACAGTCGTCCATCGAACCGCGTAACGAGTCGTGCATAAGTGTTATTTCGAGTGTTTTCTCAAGTTTACACGAGTTTACATATACCGATCGACTAAACTGTCGTGGATCAACTACTCGCGTTGTGTGTGAATTCAATGGTCGGGTCACGGCTACAATGAAACAACAGCCTCTTGATTATTTAAACGCCGTCGCGGTATTCCATCCGGCACGATAGTAAGACGGAAGAGAACGGAACAATGTGTAGCAACGAAAACCAGACGCAGGAGAACGTAAACCAAGAGATGAGATATCCCGCGAAAAACAGTTCGTGATCAAAATATACGAAAATTCAAGCGGCCGTAACCTGGTATACCACCAGCCGCGTCGCGTCACTTCGTCGGCGTTCGGTCGGGATCGGGCCGGCTCGGTGATCTTCGGTGGTGCCCGGCCGGGCTCGTAGCCACGCGCGAACCTGCTAGCCTAGCCGCTAGCGTTTCACGAAAATCGGAATAATCGTGTGGTGCGTGCGGTCGTTTGCTCCGCGGTTAAACTCTGATTTCCCGTGGTATTATTTCCGTTTCGAAACCGTCCAGTGATATCGGTGATACGCGGGAGTCGTTCGTATCGTTATACAATCGGTGTGACCACCGGTAACAGATGTCCCGTGTGATAACGCGTTAAACGTGCGAACGAGGGCTGGCGCGCGAGTTTGTGCTAAGTGGAGGTCGAGAGCAGCATATATTCTGTGACGTGATGATTACTGCGACTAAAAGGGATTAACGCCGGCTGAAAACCTAGTCTGGACTCTCTCTTTCTTTCTCTGTCGGGTAATGTGCTGCACAAACTCTTAATACCGCTCGATCCGATTAAAGTCAATGCGAAGCCCGTGAAGTGACGGCAGCTAAAGAACAAGTGACAAGTTGCTGTCGCATCGCGGCCTCCGTTAAAATCTCGTGTCCGCCATGATCGTTTTCGTCGATCATCGAATATCCGTCTGGCGGTAATTTCAAATTAATTTTCTTTACCGCGATACTCCCGACGATAGTTTACACGAGGGAACGTGGGAATGAGAAGGGTGTATTTCACGTTATTAATTTTTGCTCCGGAATTTAATAACGTTCAATGGTTTTTTAGGTAATTATTGAGAACATGGTCCTCAGAACCGATTTCAATGACCTTGAAAAAGTCAGAAAAACTGAAAATACTGTTCAAAGCATTGTACTGATTTGAGTATTCAGAATCACTGAAATCGGTTAAATGTGATTTCTAAGTTCACTCGTTGTTTGCCGGCTGTTGTGATGTGCTTATAGAAACAGTAGGTAAACAATTGCTGCATGCCGATACATACATTGCTACGAACGTGCACGTATAGACGAAATTCAATGGCCTAGTAGGATCAGTTTTGCCCGAAAATCTTGGAAACTAAGAGAGATCGCCTATTATATGTATATGGGAAAGTTGTTCAGAATGATGACCTTGATAACATATTTCAAGGTCATTGAAATCGATGCTGAGGACCATGTTCTCAATAATTACTGTTTCTTTTAATTAACTAAAGCAGAAGCTTATAATTGTCAGTGTACAAAGTGGAGCTCTTTTCCTTTCCTCGTTCTGACTACACGTTCATGTAGTGCCCCCTGCGCTATAGTGACTTCGTAAAAACAGTAGGGGTTCGGATCTTTCACGCGTTTAAGGATTTCGGTGGCAAATCCAGCGTCCAGGAACGGTCAACTTTTTTGGACAAGTAGCAAATGACAGATTTAATGGCATGTATCCTCAAGGGTACCACATAGCACACCCACTTAGATGGTCACACTTAAAGTCAGTATAGCTCGGAGAGGCACTATGTATACGATAGTCGTTCGCGCAACAGAAACAAGAAAATCAACAATAGCGCCAGCATGACGGACGTTTGTTCATTATTCTCATTTATTTATGAACGGTCTCGCTTTCATTCGAGTCACGTGGCTCGCTGGCAGATGCCGTTAATGGAAAGTAACGGTGTTATCCATGCGGTTTCGTATTCGTTCGCAAACAATATATAGGGTAGATGTCCCAATTACTGCCACCTGAAGATTGTAGCGTAACTTTATATAATAATTTTACGTGTTGTTTAACCTAAAATTCGCCCCACTTTGAAACATAATATTATTAAACACCTCTTTCATTAAAAAGAAAAAAAATAGTTTTATCCACTAAATATAAAGAATTGATTCATAATTAATTAAAATCTCCGAGCATTCCAAGTGTCACTATAACTGTCAACCTCAAGAATTAAATTAATTCCTATATACTATAGTTGCCTTATTAACAGTCAAATTGCACTTTCATTTTTCAACATTAATTTTTACATACCACGTACGTCGCACCACACGCAATTGCTTTGTTCTTATGTAAATCAAAGTTCCAAATTAATAATAAAATTTCTTTGTCCACAATTCTTTATACGTTACGTTGTTATTAAGAAAAATAAATAAAATGACAGTATTAGGGACACTGGCAGTAATTGGGACATTTATCCTACGTCCTGTTCGGATCGCGAGGCGCCGATCGACTTTCGATTGTTACCGAATTAACCCGCGCGCAGCGGTTCAACCTCGAATCAAGTGTACGTGCTCGACGAAGCACGAAACGAAAACAGCCCCGTGGTGGGGGAAGGTGGCGGGGAGGGAACTCGAAGTGAAATCAACCCTCCAACCCCCGGCCCGTGTTCGCCTCTCCCCTCCACGTGGCAAAGAAACAGGAAAAGCAGCAGGTGGCGGTGTTTGGAATTTAAACAGGCCCGTGGAATAGCTGCCCTTTTCGAGCGGGGCTCCGTTTTAAATTCCAAAGACGTCCGGTGGGCAATTTCAAACGTCTCCGACCGACGTTTCTCTACTTTTTACCCTCTGTGTTGCACGGTCGAAAACAAATTCCGTTCGATCGATCGATCGCGAACAAGGAGCCCCGTTCGATAATACCTGTATCCCGTATATGGGTGTCGGGTCGATTTTCCCCGTGGACGATATTAAATCATCGAGATCGGATCGCGAATCGACCAAATGCATTGAAATTCGTCCGTGGACTGAATGAAACCAAGCCCCCCCCCCCCTATTCTCCGTTCCCTCATTGTTATTCACAAACGGGGCTTCCTCTCGTAAAGGCATTAATGCGGACAGTTTCGATGGGATCCAGCTCGACGTGGTAAAAGCAGCAGGTGAAGTTCGAAATTTAAATATACACAGGGACGATAGGTGGCCCTTTAAAATCGACTTCAACCCATCCCCCCCCCCTTCCGTGATATCGTTCGAAGGATTACCATGTAAATCACCGGGAATCCATGGTAGTATATCGGTTTTTCCGCAATTGCAGAACTCGCTTCGCTCTCGAGTTCAAGAGAAATTTGGTCATATTTCAACGTTGCCAGCGAACCGATCACGGACCCGTTGTTCCGCTTCGAAACACGACGATATCCATCGAGTCAATTAAGGGAAGCAAGTTCACTGGGTATCGCGGAACTAATTACCCAGCTCGTGTCCCCGTCAACGGGTCTGGCTCGTTTTCTTGGCTCGTTTTCTTATGAAGACATTAGAGCCTCTCGGAGCTGCTTCCTTGTAGGCGCGTTCCGTCAATTTCTTTTTTCCCCTCGTTGGCCACTCCGCCAGGGGGAACTCGAAATCCTGCACGTCACGTTGACACGCGCTCGTGTATACATATACATACACCTACCATACATGCGACTGGACCCCTGGGGAACCCAGAAGCGGTCGTCCTTCGACGAAATAATTGCGGAACATGAGAGAGCCCCGGCTCGCTTGCTCGCGCACTATCCCGCCGTTTAATGACGGTATTCACAGCGCGTACACCGTGCAGTCGTTATCCTCGATTTATGGCCAGACTCGGCCTGAATCCTTATGCGGCGTGTTCGGTTAGGTTATACACACCGATTCGCTGGAAAGGATATCAAAGAGAGAACGGTTTAAAGGAGGAACCTCCTTAGGTATTATACGTATACCCGTAAGTCCGGTGTGGCCGTTACTTTCTATTTAGAGTGGCGCCTACGCCTGAGATTAGCGATGCGATCGATAGCATTGATGATATTCAATCGATTCAACACCCAAAGTGCTGAGTGGGAAGTATCGATACGTATGAAAAGTTTGGGTAGTTGGTAGTAAGTATCGATACCGAACCCTTCTTGAATCGATACGAATCCAATACGCCACCGAATTTCTAAACCAGTTTGATACTTTACGAAAGTATCGACACCTAGTTGATATCTACACGGAAGATCGATGTTTTCGGCTACCTGTTTATTCGAACGACGTGGAGTCTGACTGAATATTTATTATTTTCTCGTACCTAAAACATAATGGATTTAATGTAACTGACTATATGTAACTAACAAGGAAAGTTCGGTAACCTGAAAATTCCAATTTTTTTCCAACTTTGCAGGTTTGTAGGGGACCTCGAGAGAAGTATAGTGCAATTTTTGTTTTTGGTACAATTTCAGTTCTTCAGTTTGAAAACATCACTTGAAGGTAGATAGGAGTTTCTAGATTTCCCTGTATAACTTTAAAGGTATCGTAGATATAAAAAAATGATTATAATAAAAATTGAATGATTTTTAAGGTTTTATAAAACGATGCAATTAAATTGATAAAAATTCTTTGTTTAAATAAAAACCACCCACTTTGATTAATTATCAATTTAATTGCATCATTGTATAGAGCATAAAAAACCATTCAATTTTTATTATAACCATATTTTTATATCTACGAAAATATGGAAACACCTATCTACCTTCAAGGGATGTTTTCACCCTGAAGAATTGAAATTGGGCCAAAAACAGAAATTGCGCTATACTTTTCCTGCGGTTCCCTACAAACTCGCAAAGTATAAAAAAAATCAGAATTTTCAGGTTACCGAAGTTCCCGTGTAAGATTAATGTAAACGACAAATGACTATATGTCGGACTTAAAATAGTAGCAATAAAAATAATTCGCCGTAGCTCGTTCATTAGCCCCTTCGTGCAATTCAATTTTATGTAAACAGTTTTCTCATATTTCAATTGGTTTAGGAAATAACGAACTGTACACTGTTTGCGCGGACACCCTGTATAGTCGCAGTCGAGTGGATCCTTGGAAAGTCCGGAGGCCAAACGGCATTTAAAAGTGGAGTTTCGACTGGTTGCAAAAAAAAAAAAATGAAACGTTTGGAAAGCTCCCAAGTTAGACCACTCGGTGTTTTTTAGACCCGCGAATTATTTTGGGCCACAGACGAGCGTACCCGTGGATTCGATGCTCTGTTTGCTTTTTTTTTTTTATTCTGTTTTATTTCGACGTCGAAGCGTCGCCCACCCTCCTTGAAACCGTGTTTTTCCACTCTCACCGGAATGCGCTGGTTCACGTAAAAACAGCTGCCGAAGTTACAACGTTTTCGGCCATTTTTTCCAGCTCCGGGGGAGAGAGAATCTATTCGTTTATTTTGCACGTTTCGTTGAATACTGCGCTCCCTCTGTCTTTCTTTCTCGCTCTTTCTCTCCACTTACTGTGTACCAGAGATGGGAAAATTCATTATTTAGATAAAAAATTTCGAATAACGAATAAAAGATAAAACAGGTAATTTACTATTGTCAATTGATTAAACGTGGAAATTCCGATTTTTATAATAAAATAATATTACCTTTTAAATGAGGAGACACTTGACACAATTGTTTCAAGTCATTAACTGTTTAAATAATAACTTGTACTTAATATCGCGGAATTCGTTGGAAAGATGATGTTATGGTGTGTGGTAATATGTGTTTTAAATGATTGACACAACTTAGTAACACTTTAATATAAACTTAACAATGTCATCTATGTCCGTACTAACTGTGTTGTGACTGATCGATGTGTTTTTATTGACGGTTGAATGTATTCTGGTGAATGAGTAAATCTATAGATGCTTACTGGAACGGATTGACTCGTGATTGGTGGAAAATGCAGAACTTTGGTTGGTGTAGGCGGTTCAGGAGGTGGTAGTATGAGTTGGAAAAAGTGGGGTTTTGTGTATGTATTGTTTCTTGGATTCCTGGAAGTCAGCGCCGAAATATAAGGAACGGTCTTAAGGACCGCGAATGTTTTGCACATGATGTGCAGCTGTCCAGGAATCCCTGTTTATGACGGTTTTGTGACCGTGTCGACGGCCCAAGACGCGGCGTGATACGACCATCGCCTACCTGCGTTGGGTCGCAACAGTAAGGATGACGATCGTAGATATTGCTGCTTTTCACTCTAAATTATTTGAATAAAATTGTGCCCAACTCTGCTGTGTACCATGGTCAGAACCCGGGGAGGGGATTTATTTCATAGAAACTGGGTCCTTAAATAGTTTTGCAGTAATCATTTCTAGTGGAAATCGCGTCGTTTCGAGGGAATCTTCAATTTTCATATAACGACCCGATAATGTGTCGTGATCATAGGTTTTCGACCGAGCCAAAAAAAAATGCCTATGTGGGAGTGCGTGTTTCGGCTCGACGAACAGAATGTTTAGGCTGGGGACCGATAATAATTTACAACCGTGTCGGTCGAGTCCCGATGCCGTTGCGAAAATTCGATGTTCGTTTAGATATAGTAGTAGTGTTCGTTTTGAAGGTACGAAAGAAGGGCAGGACGAATGGGGATGAACGGACGGTTGACGAGTAAAGGACAGTGTGGAAGCGAACGTCGAATGAAACAGATCGGTATATGTGTATCGGTAGTGTGGATTAAAAACAGAATACTGTGGGCTCGTGAAGAATAATTCAGTATAGAATAGTTGAATGTGAGTGTACTTTATTTTCTTTTAAGCTG
This sequence comes from Dufourea novaeangliae, assembly GCF_001272555.1. Lineage (NCBI taxonomy): Eukaryota > Metazoa > Arthropoda > Insecta > Hymenoptera > Halictidae > Dufourea > Dufourea novaeangliae. The sequence continues at coordinate 2,817,952 of NW_015373944.1, read as the reverse complement.
TACTTCAATCGTACAAAAATTTACTGCGTGGATTGTGTCAATTGTGTGAATTGTGGCACTGCGAGAACTATGAGGACTTGTGATGACTCTGAGATCTTTGAGGACTGTGATGACTTTGAAGATTCTGTAGACTGTGACAGCTCTAAGGACTGTAGAGACTGTGACGATTATGACGATTGTGAGGACTGCGACAACTATGACGACTGTGAGGACTATGAGGACTCTGAAGATTTTGTGCACTGTAAGGACTGTGGGGATTTTGACGATTATGACGATTGTGAGGACTGCGACAGCTATGACCACTGTGAGGACTATGAGGACTATGAGGACTCTAAAGACTCTAAAAACTGTAACGACTGTGCGATCGGTGAGAACCAAAGTCCTTTTGAAAAAATCTCGAAGACCCGAAATACGCAGACCTACAAATATTAATTCGGTCCTTGTTCGATAATTCCGACTGGACGAATACTCTGGGAATATATCTCATCGCGGACGTTCGATACATGAAAGCCTTGAACTCGAAAGTCTCTGTTGAAGGACACTCGGCCTATCAGCCGGATAGAACCGCGACAACGACACGGTCTTGTTCGTTCTGTGCCGAATGTGTATGCATATATGTATGTATGTACATACACATGCCCCTTTGTGCGCAGCCTCGCCTCGATGGGGAATAAACGTCGGATCAGCGCGTTTAGACTTTCCTTTCGGATGTAACGCTTGCGCAACCAACGGTGCTCGCATAAATATGCAACGCGCGCTTGGCTCGCCCGTTTCGTTATTGGCACGCGTGTGTATGTCGGTGGCAGACTTTAAAAAAAAAAAAGAAAAAAAAAATGCATGTGATTCACGCATAGGAAGCGAACGTAAATGGTTGGGGGGTGCATTCATTTGATACTAATGACGCGGCAATTATACACACCTGAAGCTTGAAATATAACGTCGATTTCATTTCGAAACACGAGGCCATTCAATAATATCGTCTGGGATAAAAAGAAAGAAAAAGAAACCATCGTCTTGTCAACGAGAATCGACGTTTTGAACTCCAGGTGGAATGAACCTTAGGATGGCACAGCTTTTAAGGACTTCGAAATTCTCTCTGTATGAAAGACTTTTGCGCAGACCCGGAATATTCGACAAACAAAAAGCTCTCGGACGGGGGTAAAATTCACGGTCGATCCTCGAGAAAGCCAGTAGAGATAGAGAGAGAAAGAGGAAGCGATAGAGGGGAGGGAATAACAATGGCGGGCAGGTAAGTCTGCGGAAAATGTTTACCTTTCCTAATTAAATGAAACTACGCCTCGCTCGCTGCCAGTGCTTCCTTCCGAGAAGTGTGTGTGTAACCTGGTCTGGTGGCTCTCCGTCGAAAACCGTCGTCGACGGAACGGAAAGGGATGATTAGGGGAACGAGGGTCGGGCTAAAAAAGTGTCGAGACGGAGCGAGCATGGAAGGAAAAGTTTCAGGCAATTTTTTCCCGGATCGTGGGTTAATTTTCTCGGGGATCGTGTTCTTTTTTCTCTCTGGGATCTCCTGCGAAACCGTGAAATCATTATCCTTCTTTCGTCTTGGTACATACTTCGTACACGTTATGTGCTTTTAACGGAGTCCCCTATCTACTGGAGGGTTGGAAATATCGCGATATATATATATATATATTTTTTTTAGTTACATTCGCCGGCGCGGGATACCTTCTTTTTCTATTATATTATTACTATAATATTTATGGATTTTTCGTAAAAATAAAATTTGTTCATTCCATTTCATTGTATAATAAAATATCCTCAAAGTTCCAAAGAGATTAGTTCAATACTCTCTTCACAATAAATTCCCAAAAACTCGTTCATTTTGAGTTGTTCACACCAGACCTCCCCCCTTAAATGATCGATGGATCTCCTCGCGAGTTTCAAGTTTTCCCATATTGGACTACGTGAGTTCCCGAGCATTGCCGGTTTTCGAAACGAGCGGACAGGAGAAGTCACACTTAGCTTCTCGTGCAGAAAGTAAACCGACCTGCTGCACACTTTCCGATAGCCTAGGTCCTTATGTATGTACATATTTCCCCCGCGAGTCGACTTCTAATTAAATTCCGACACGAGAACACATCTCTGGTGGTGTCTCGAACACGCGATGCGTCGTTGCCGAGCGTGGAATATCGCGCGCCACGAATGTCGAATAAAATTACCTCGGATTATTAAAAATTTGAATGTGTTGTCGCTGTTGAGTCGCCGTGGCTCGTGTGTATGTATTGCGGGACACACGTGTCGAGAGAGAAGAAGTGAAAAAATATTATTCTCAATTAAAACAAATCCGTGTACTGCATTTCATTCCTGAATGATCACTGTACGATTTTCCACTAAAATCAGTTTTCATTGTACACTCCTTTTAGAGATATACGATCTCGAAGTTGTCAACTCTATGATGTGAAATTTTTAAGCCAAAATTGAAAGTAACTTTTCAATTTAATATCAATCTGTAATCATTTTCTTTTAGTGTAGTAGCTATAAAAACGAACCACCTTTTTCTAGGGAATATAATCTATCCTTTTCTGAAGAAACGTATATTTTCTCAACACAATTCAGACATGGCATACTTGGTTCGTTTTTATTTTAACCACAATACATAAGAATTGAAAATTTTACAGTGGTTTTATGGTTACCCCACGCAGTGTACTGTATATATTGTAACCACTAAATATAAAGTAGAACGAACTTTATATTTTTATTCTTCTAGATTCTAGACAATTACCATCACTTTTATATTCAAATAAAAACTTCTATTTTTCCATTCAATATTTAACATTACAGAAGGTACTTACATTATTCTCATCTTACAAGGGAAGACACGGAAATGTCGCCATCCGATTTTGATGAAACTTCGTATGTCTGTTAAGCAGTCAAAAATAAGGGATACGTATTTTTTTTATCGGCTGAGACGCGACTTTAAGGGGTGAAACCAACCCTCGAAGTTTCGACCCGAAAGTACAATCTTAAAAACCAGTGACGGTACATAAAAACTTCTAATGGACGAGGTTTGTTGTTTTCCATGTAGAATAATGTTGTGCTAACAAATTGTCCAAAATACAATTTATTTATGACAACAAATTTCGGATTGAAACTTCGAGGGGTAATAAAGTAAATAAGTAAATACGTATCCCTTATTTTTGACTGCTTAACAGATACACGAACTTTCATCATCAAAATCAGAGGGGGACACTTCCGTGCCTTCCCTTGTTAGTGTCGTATTATTCCACTTTTTTCGAACAATTTACCGTAAATTTAAAAATATTACGTTTGACCGGGATTTCGGCGAAACTGGCCACTGTGCATAGCAATAGAAAGAAAGGGGAAAAGTCCCCCCCGCCCCTCCGATCGCAGTGCCCGATCGACGATTACCTGGTGGGTTTTACACGCGTGTCAGAGGGAGATTATATACACGCGATGCGCTCGTGCACGTAGTACATACCTATAAACACGCAGCTAGCGAACCACCGCGTGTTTTCATGCGCGGCCAAAAGCGTAACGCTCGTGTAGCGCCGCGATTAGACACGCCAACACGCGGAGGAGGACTTCGTGGAACCGGTTCCCCATCTTTTCTCTTTTTCCCCCGTGTCTATACACACACGCATATCTCGGCCTTTCCCTCTGTTACACCCGACCGAGACTCGATTATGGGTCGACGGAGAAGAGAAGATTGCGAGCGGACACCGGACTCGCAAAAAGAGTCGCCGTTTCGTTCGTTTCCCAGCGACTTTCTCCTTGCGTAATCGAGCCCCGATAGAGAGAGACTTTCTTCATCGTCATTCCTCAGCCGTGCAACGGAGTAGAGCTGTGCGAGAAGTACTCGAATTTCGAGTCAAATAGCCGTATCGAGAGCGTTTGAATTTTTCGAGCTACAGTGGACTCTAATTGTAGAGTCATTCCACGCGACATCGAAGAATTTTTGGAGCACAATTTCGGATTGTGCTCAAATTTGGATATGTTGATGTCTTTAGCGGTATGTAAGCGTGTATCGAAGGATTTTTGAAAATTTTTTAAATTGTTGATTTTACCGCTGTTTGAAATTTAGGGTCAACCTTTTTTCAATAAATCGTAACTATTGAACTAACAAACTGATCAAATATTAGCTTTGGGGGTATTTACAGTGAAGACATAAGAGTACCAAATAAAAATGATTTCAGTTAAAAAGAAATATTTTTTAACCGTTTATTTTCCGATTTTTTTAAATAAATGCCCTGTTTTCATACCGGGAAACTGTTTAAAAATTTGAGAAAAAATGAGGATATAGCCATGTTTGTCCACTTTATGGACATCAGAAGACAATAGTAGATATGGAAGTTCTTTTTGGACGCAATTGTTTTGTTTTTTATTATTATTTGTACCGGGAAAACGTAAGCATTCCTCGCTAGGCGACGCCAACAATCGAAAGGATTACGCGGATAAAGAAAGATATCGTGAGTTAATGTTAGAAAGAATGCAGCATAAATTTATCAGGTATATTGCCTTTAGACTGGACAATCCTATGGGCGTAATGATCACGACTGTGAACCTTTATTAAACACACTAAATATAACTTTTCTGGCTGATCGCAGAGTTATCAACGATCTTTCTTTTTTCAAATGTGTTAGAATGAATCATATATTTTATTATGCTATAGTAAAAACTAAATATGGTTACGGTGATCCAATTTATCGAATCCTGAAATCAGCCAATAAATTCACGGATCTGATTGACTTTTTCAGTGGCTCTATTGAATACTTTAAGGCATCCCTAGATAGAGTACTAAGAACTCTTTAATCTTAGTTAATATTTTATTAAAAATTTTCCTATCGCGAATACTTGCATACCGTATAATATATTGTTGTAACTGCTTCTAATCTTATTTTCATTAAATGTTACGTATGTATACTCGGTTTATACCCGTTAAATAACTAAATAAATAAGTAAATAAAAATATCATCCCGGCTGATGTAATAAATTCGAGTTGCTCGTTTTTAACTTGCACAACTCGACGGACGTGAAAGTTCATCGTCGGCCAACACACCGCTGCGAAACTGTGTAAATACACGCGTGGAACGGTGAAAGGGGGACGAGATAATAAAATAATTCGAATCGTTATCGAGTGTAAATATTGACACGCACCGATAAGATAAAACCGGTCGGGTGGTATTTGCTCGATCGTTTCATTAACGTGCACGATCATATTCCAACGTACAAATCATCGCTTATTTCCGTCTGATTGCTAGTTCGGAGCGATAGAGTTTCAAAAATTGTTCATCGAATTCCACAGTGTCGCTTAACTCGACGAACAAAACTTTTTCGTCCCATCTCGGTAATGTCGCGGCCATACCGGGTGCGACAGGAATTAATAATTTCCGTTAATTAATCTCCCCCCCCCCCCCCAACCGTTGGATTTCATCTCACGACTTCACGAGACAAAGTCCGCCGTTCGAAACGGAATTTCCCGTTCCAGACTTTGAACGAACAGTCGGAGAGAGAAAGAGACAGTGGGACAGAGAGAGAGACAGTTAGTCTTGCGTTAATTTATCCGTCACGCGGAAAACGCGCTGTATTTGCCTCTGTCCTGAATTTGTCGACTCGTTCGCGTTGAACGCAACTTGAAACAAGGCCGCCGTTAATTGAAATTAAAGCCAACCATGGGCGTCGCCACGGGGTGGGGGGGAGGGGGTGTACTTCCCTCCCCCTGAACGGAAAAAAAGGGGCTTTTGCTCCACCTTACGAGAAAAAAAATTGGATTTCCCCCTCCCCCTTTTTAGAGTTCCACAATTTTTGCGTAATATTTAACCCCTTGTCATACGATCCTTTTTTACGACTAGACTTTCAAGAATTACTTTATCATTAATATTTTACTAGATATAAATGGAATTCTATTCTTATGGTAAGTGTTACATTTATTCGAAACCTTGAATGTTAATACCAGCGAAATAGTATTCAGGTTAACTCAATGAAAATGAATAATATACATGTTTACTAAATTCATTTTGAAATCGTTATCGTCTGCCTCGATGTTGTAAGGCAAGGGGTTAATATTGCAGTATAATTTGAAACACGACCAACAGACTCTATTAACAAAACGCATAAATTTTCAATGATTTATGACTTTAAAAACAAAATAAAGCGTGTCTGGCTACGTACAGCCTTGTTAATATTTTTGCCCCCCCCCTGACTGATAACATGGCTACGTCCATGAAGCCAACAAGCGCTATCAGGACAGGCATGTCGCTGTAGGATTGTGTACCGGAACGGATAAGAAAAATAATAGTTTCCTGATTCATTGACGAAAAACCACGAGAATTAGCTCCCCCTGTGAAATACGGTCCGGCGCATAAATACGGTCGATGCAAGTTCGAGGTAATGCCCCGTAATTGCAGTCCCCGTTGGACGTTAAACGGTGTTGCGTTTCCTTTTGAATCACAGGCGAAAGTGTATCATTAGCTTTCGAGCCCGGAACACGCGCGATATCAGCCCCACCCCCTTCCCCCAACGTTCGTGTGCACGTTTTCCCGTAAATAGCGCAACAATACGATAACACGTCGGGGGATCGCGTCGTAAATCAAATTGGCCCCGATGCCAACGCGAGTTTTACGATCGTACGTCGCTTTTTTCCAGTTTACGTCGGATTTTATAGCGCACCAAGACTGATACGATGGAGGATGATTCTTATGATGTATCTCCGTGGGGTTTCGAACCAAGGCGCGCATCCTCCGGAATGGTGTTTCAATTTTTCACCATTCGAATGGCGATCCGTCGTCTTCGTGCTGCGAATCGAACGACAATTTTCATTGGAGGACAGGATGATAGGGAATTGTAATTAAAAGCTGTATATTCTACAAAAAATTATTAATGCTAGAGTTTATAATACAACAGATCGCGGCACTAATAAATTTTAGTGAACTCACTTCTTAGATCTTCACCATATACATTCAGACTTAATGAATAGTGACTCAATAAACAGAATTTGTATGCGAGCGAATAATTACAGCGACCAAGTTGACTTCTTTACTCCAGATGCAAATGTATTCGGAACTAAAGTCTATCTGGAAGTAGAACGTGTCTGATTGTAACTAGTTATTCGTATATAGGGTGTCCCAAAATAGCGTCAACTCTCGGAAATTAGGGGTTCCTGGGATGATTTGAATCAACTTTTTCCTTAGCAAAAATGTTATCCGAGGCTTTGTTAACGCGATATTAACGAAAAACCTCGACCAATCAACGCTACCGCGGAAGTTCGGCTGGCAAACTCGCGCTCTGATTGGTCGGTGTTTTTCCTTAATATCTCGTTAACAAACCCTCGGATAAAATTTTTGCTAAGGAAAAAGTTGTTTCAAATCATCCCAGGAACCCCTAATTTCCGGGAGTCGAAGTTATTTTGGGACATCTTGTATACACTTCAAACGTGTTTTCTTTTTATTCACCAATGTTATTATAAAAGCAATGAAACACGCGCATTTATTATGGCCCGCCCGTATTTACGAGCCCTGCGGCTCTTTCTTTGCGTCACAGTTGTCAGATTAAAACGCCGGTTGGATGAAACAGAAAAAAAAAATAAGAAAAAAAAAACAAAAAAGAAAGAAACGGTGTTACGAAAGACGCGGTGGGACGAGCTAAGCGAACAGGGTCAGTGACAGGGGAACGGTGTATCGTTTGATAGCCAGGGGGAAGGGGGAGTCGGTCGAAAGCGTTCTCATTAGCGTAATTAAGTCAACGGAGATCGTGTAACAGGCCTTCGCTCTGTGTCCCTCGATTCTAGTAGCGGTGGGGGAGCACGGATGATATCAGACGGAAGTTAGACGGCGTGTGCGCGCGCGCGTACAATGCCATGAATAATATAGGTACATAGTTTGCCTCGTCAAAGCTTGATTTACGAGTTGCTCGGAACGTGCGTAGAAAAACAAGTGGGGAAATTATAATTGGCGATTTAACGAGCAGAGGATATGAAATAATCCTTGGATATGAAAGAGAAAAAAAACCGGTGCAGCGTTCCGTGATCATTACCGGGGCATTAGAGCCGGAAATAATTTTCATAGCTGCCGGCGTTAAATTCCGCGAAACCCAAAGTCCGAGTTTCACGCGTAGTCGAGGTGTACCGTAGTGTTTCTACATTTCGTAACGACTATTGTACGCTGACGTGCAAACTCAATAAATTTATTTCAAGCACTGAAACAAAGATTAAATCGAATGTTAATTTGCTATAAATTTCAGTATTTCCCGATACTACGTGGCAAACTTGTTTCTGAAGATACAACAAAATGTGAGAGGAAAGTATTATGTGGTTAGAAGGAGCAAATACTACGATAAGCGAACATTTTCTATAAGGTCATATTTTTAGAAATTTTAGGGTCATCGGTGTTTTTTTTTATTTTTTAAATGGGACTATTTTTATTATTGTGGCCTTTTTATTATAGTTGAGTCGAAGACCAATCCAACGACCTCTAACAGTGTGACCTTCATGTGACCTTGAGTACGAAAAATTCACGAATGCATGAGATTAAAATCAGATTTACATAATAAAATAACCACGATAGAGGGATTAGTGCAGGAACATATCGAAGTTGATGTACATCACATCGTATATTAAAATAAATTTTCTGCAAATCAAAAGCAAGTAAAGATACTAAGGGTGCTTACGATTAGGTAGATCATCCTGTATACCCGTACGACTCTCGTAAAATTGATCTCCACCGTTAAACATCGACATTTCCAACGTTAGGCCCAAAAGCTTCACCACAAGCTAGGATATTCCTGAACGTAAGGACCCGCTAAAAGTACCACGGAATCTCGAAGGAAAAACAACGAGAGGGAGAGAGATCCCAGTGAAAGGAATTAGGTTGAACGAACGGGACGAGAAAGGGATAAAAAGGAGGCATCGTCGCTCGAACGCCTCAATCTCCTGGCGCGGCCTGGCATTGTGGCGAATCCCTATGTGTACAGTGAGTGTAAAAAGTATTCGTACACCCTTTAAAACGGAACAACTCTTTTAAAATTGGTCCAAATGACTTGAGTTTTTTTTTGTGAAGTTAGAGACATTAATTTACTAAATGATGTGAAACAAAAATTTGCAAAAGTTGCAATTTGTCCGAATCGCGAAGAAAATATTAAAAGTCGTGTTTTACAACTTTTCAATCTGAGGCTATAATGAAAATTTAATAAATACGTATTGAAGATTTATGTTAGTTATGTACATACTGAAACTTTCATTGAAATCGGTTGATACAGAAACGAGCGACAGGCATCAAAAGATGTGAGAATTGTTAGATTTACTACAGTTGTAGGTCGAAAGTCGGGAAAAACTGCGATTTTCAATATTTCTAATCGTTTGTATCTCGTAGCAACGTTAACTGATTTTGATGAAATTTTCAACATGTATATAACTAACATAAATCTTCGATATGTATTTATTAAATTTTCATTATAGCCTCAGATTAAAAAATTGTAAAACACGACCTTTAATATTTTCTTCGCGATTCGGACCAATTGCAACTTTGTCAAATTTTTGTTTTCATATCATTTAGTAAATTAATGTCTCTAACTTCACAAAAAAACTCAAGTCATTTGGACCAATTTTAAATGAGTTGTTCCGTTTTAAAGGGTGCACGAATACTTTTTACACCCACTGTATGTGTGTGTGTACCATGGTCCCTGGCGAAGGGAGAAGCAACGTACGAGCGCGCGCTCGCCCGCGGAGTCACCGGTAGATCGAGTTGGAGAGCTGGTTCAGCTTGCGACTGGTTCGTGAATAATGCATGCCAGCCGCAAGCGAGCCCACGCTATATACGAAGATGCCAGACACGCTACTCGGAACCGGGCTTGTATCTATATGGGCACATAAGTCGTGGGGAGGGGCTCTATATAACCCGCGGGGATTATGTGCACACGCACACACGTATCCGTCCGTTACACGTTGAACGAACCGGCTCGCCGCCGCACGACACTATTTGTGCGTCGCTCAATGGGAAAACTTAAAAATCAATATATTTTTTTATGAACGTAATCTAGAGTGTTTATTTGTATACGAATTCTTTAGAGAAAACAAAATAACAGCCATCAACACTAAGAAAACCCGTTAGTACAGTGAATCCTTGATGAGTGTTCGAAGGCTCATCGGCACTGAACATTAAATATTTTGTAAACTAATGGCCATATGCGGCTGAAACTAATATTATTGGTTACAGACTTCTTATACAGTTAGTTACAACCGCACCATAGTATAAAAACAAAATATCGAAAGATTAAGAAACACAAATTCTAACATATAAGGAATCATATAATAATGGACGAATCATATATTCAATCGTCAGATATAGTGCCTCTTTAAACTCTAGTGATTTCAGTTGTAACACCTGGGTAATAATCGTGTAGAACAAGCCAGACGATAATCGAGAGGAGTCTATAGTGCCCCTTGACAAAACAAAACTACCGAAACAATCGATTATTACAAAAAAGAAAACATCGATAATTTACGATACCGAAAACTGTCACTAATAATCATATATTTCGCCATCTCCACAGCAAGCAATATAAATGCCAGCCGAATTCTGCTTCCTAATGTCGTTCGTGACGAGCTTTAACCCGCGTGGCGAACGCCGCCTTAGCTACTTCGGAACGCTCGGTCAGCAAAGTTTGCAAAGTTCAGTCAGGGAATTTCGAGGGGACCCTCGAAAGTTTGAAGTTCATAGATAAACTAGCGTAAACTCCGAGGGTAACAACGCCTCCGTTGACACTCGAGGGTTGTGCGCCGCGGTCCGCGGCAGATTACCGGAAGTGGGAAACGTGTTTTTCACAGCGTCGGGCAAACAGTCTTTGTTCCCGGCGGAAGTTGTGCATGCACCAGTTTCGCAGGCCGACCGGAATTCTGGCGCAAGGGAGGCCGCTTCGGAAACTTTCCCAGTGTCGTGCAAGTTTTCCGATTGGTCACGAGCAACCCGCAACTCCGCTAATCTCGACCATTTCTCTTTCTTTCTCTCTCTGGGACTAGTTGAAATGTAGATTTCTGTGAATTTCGTTCCGTTGCTTTGGACTCGGAAAACGGTTCTGCATGAAACTGTTTTTTTTTCTCCGTTTCTCTTACAAGGGAACCCGAAAATTTTTTTTAAACTTTATAGGTTTGTAGGGGACCTCAAGAGAAGTATACCGCAATTTTTGTTTTTGATGCAATTTCAGTTCTTCAGGGTGAAAATATCCCTTGAAGAAAGATAGGTGTTTCTATATTTCCCTGTATATCTTTAAAACTATCGTAGATATAAAACAATGGTTAGAATAAAAATTGAATGGTTTTTTATGCTCTATAAAACGATGCAATTAAATTGATAATTAATAAAAGTGGGGGGGATGTTTTTATTCAACCAAAGATATTTATCAATTTAATTGACATTGCTATTTCCGTTGATTTTTGAATCTATTATACTAATCTTAATTATAACGCAATTTTGAGAAAGTGAACGTTTGAAAGTTAGTGAAAAAAATTTCTTGTCACATAATTCTACTTTTTTGTGATATCTAGGTATTTATTTTAAAGTATAAAAATGGATAGTAATGAACATAACATATGTGTGTATTAATAATGAGTTCGTGTACAGACTCTTATTGTTAGACCGCGGATTGTATGCATTCATAGCTTAGTGAAATACAGTAAAAAACAAAACTTTTATCGGATGTAACGAGTTTCCTATTTTATTGTGAACCCAATAAGATGCTTAAGAGGGAAAATAAATTTCTACAATTGCTCCTGTCTGTCTTTATAAATTACTTTAGAAACTTTTATTTTGCATAAAAATCCCCAGTCAACTTATTATTGTGTTTCTAGAAAATACCATTTCTGCAGAGAGAAGATCATTGTGTTTCTCGAACTGGTCCGCCACTAGAACTAGTTCCCTTTTCAAATTAGACCCGCATCGCTTCAGAAAAAAAAGCCAGATTCTTATCGACCGTGGCTACGTCGAATTGTCATCGATGAATATATTTTTCCAACTGTGTTCCAAGAATATGAAACAACACCCGTGGATTTATTAATATTCGCCCGCGAGGAACGGTATTTCCAGTACCGCGACCCGTGCATTCTTAGACGCCAAGAAGACGTCGTGTTTCTCGTTTCGTCTCGAAACACTGTGGAATGTTGTCCGATGGAAAAATAGCGACGCCCACCTCCGAGGAAATATTAATCCCGAGAGCCCGTTCGAGGCGCGCTCGGAATCGCGACAGACAATCGAGAAGAACCGACACTTGTGGGAATCTCGATTTTGTGGAATTTATGGGAATTACGATTTTCGTGGAAATCGTGGACGATCGTTTATTTGGAACCTCTTTCCATCGAGAATCACGAAAACACCGATGAAATGCATACCGTGTCTGACGTGGAAAAATGAGATTACGTGCTGCTGCGCTGGTTCAAGGGAAACGAGACGTTTTTCCGTGATAATTTCTACCAGGACTGGTGATGTGATCGATACCAATACTATTGACGATATTTAATCGATTCAATACCCAAAGTGCTCAGTGGGAAGTATCGATACGTATCGAAGCTTCGAGTACTTGGTATAGTGCCTCTAGAAATACCGTCGTACTGGGAAATTTTCTCTGATAAATCGTTATCGAACAATCTCCTTGATATTTTACAATATTTCGTAAACGTTGATTCGAAGTCTTGTTTCCTAAATTGTACTATTATGAGAATTTTATTAACAACGCCAACTCCCGTTGCGTCTGGTGGGAGAAGTTTTTTCGAAACTCACAATAATTAAAAATTACCTCCGATCTACAGTATCCCAGGCAAGACCCAGTGTAGTTTTGCACTTATTTCTATTGAACATGAAATATCAGAAAATATAAACATGTCGAAAATGATAGACGAATTCATGTCTGTAAAAGCCAGAAGGATCGTTTCGAATACATACATTTTGTTTCGTAATCTTAGAATACTGTAAAAGATATAATGATTATTTTTTATTTTATTTTCTGTGCATATGAGATATATTTCACAAATGAGATCGTTGGTTTATCTCGTCCTATATGAAGTACGAATATTTTTTAATTACCACAAAATTGAATTTTAACGAAACAAGGGGGCACCAAGAATCGGTACTGATTTTTGCCACGGTGAAAATGCAGGAGGGGTCCGTATAAATCTCCCTCGACGCACCGACGTCGACCGGGGATGGGAGCGAGGTGAGAGGGTTGGGGTGGCGAGATGACTAAATAAAATCAATTAAAAAGTTTCATCGTGAGCCGGGGGAGTTTTCACGAAGTTTTCCGCCCCGTGCACGCTTCTCCGGCTATACAGGCGTCACAGTAGCAGGCGGAACTTGCGCTATAAACTGGCGATACACCAATACCGACGAGAGAGGGAAACTCGTGGTGGTAGTTTCGCTAACTTTCCGACTTTCGTGTCGAACTTGTTAATGGCTTTCTGTGGCGGCTCTGTTACCATCGCTTCGACTCTCCCTCCCTCTCACCCTTCTACGATTTCCATTTCCCTCGTTCCACTTGAGAACCATCTATGAATTTATCTGTCATTCCCTTGATGTACTTATCAAACTACCGTCTATCCAACTTGCCCGTCTAATAAATTTACTCTTCCACTTCGGTGCACCAGGCGAATCTGTCCCTGTTTCTCTTGCCCTCTAATTAGCGTGGATTAGATCCAATTCTATGAAGTCTATCTCTCTGTTTCTAAAGTTAAAACCTTGAGACCAATTTTAATTATCCTCAAAAAGACGTGGCGTTGTCTGACTAGAAACGACACGATCTCCTTCTCGGCTTTCGAATCTTGTGAAGCATTACCTTGTGTAGTGGGAATTTAGATATAACACTCGTTGATTATATTAATGTATAATAACGGGTTACTTCATATAATTGAATTGTAATACTGTTAGAACAGTGGAGGGAGAAAACATTAAAATAAAGATTATTTGAACAATTTCATATATTAAGATACCTCACGATGAAAAATTATAAAACCACATTTTTCTCGGATGTTTGAAACTGTTAGTTAAAACAATTCAATTAAAAAGGGCAGAATGGGTAACGAGTTATTTTAGGTAGTAGTTCTTATAGACTTACCTTCCACAGTAAATTCTCGCTGAGTGTTCGAAGGTTCCTCAGCAGTAAAGATTAAATATTTCATAAACTAAAAGCCATATGCGGCTGAAACAAATACTTTTGCCTCCAGAATTCCAGGCTCTATCACTGTGCTAAACCCCATTGAAAAATCAGCGTTACACCTGGGGATATTTCCTTGTCAGTGTTGATGATCCTTCGAACACCCATCGAGGATTTACTGTATATGGGGGCCCCAGTAAGAGTTTTAGAAAAATACGTGTTCGGTTCGCGAGCCGCAGTTCGACCACCGTAATATTAGAATATAACAAACATATTCGATAAGAAATACGTCTGTTTTTGTTACAGGTAAGGACACATTCATCGATCATTCCCCACAGCAACCGGTATCGAGCACGTCCCAGTAAGTTCTATCCACCTAAGCAGCCAAGTTGTTTTCGCCACGGACAGCTTTCTGTCTCGCTTTTTTACGCGAAACACCTTGAATTTCCGTGAAGTGCAAGCCTATCCGATTACGCGTCTAAAGTCCGTGTAAAGCGAAACCGTATGAATGCACGCTCGTTCCGCATCGTTCTTCCCCTCGCGGGGCTAAAAATCGCTCGAGCTAGGGCTCTTCGGCCTGGTGAATAGCTTGTCCAGGAAGCGACGAGCACGATAACAGTTTCGTTTATCACGGTGAAACGCGACAACCCGTCCACTCCCCCCCCCCCCCGATATAGCCTTTCCTCGTAAGCGTAAGATTAAACGGGGGACGATTTCGTGCGCTTTTCTCGTCACGTGTTCTCCCAAGAGAATCCCGCCGTTTATCGAGATTGGATAATTCCTACGTGGGACATTCTTTTCCATTTCTTTCACGAGGGAAAAGCATGGGCGTAGCTAGGTTATCAGTCGGGGGGAGGGGGGACAAAATATTAACACATCGATCGCCACAGTGAAAAATACCGTACGTAGCCAGACACACTTTATTTTGTTTTTAAAGTCATAAATCGATGAAAATGTATACGTTTTGTTAACACTTTGACTGCCACGTCACCCAAATATGGGTGACACGTACATTGAAAAGTGCCTGGATTATTTAAACACTGTTATAAAATGTTTGCATGAAATTAATATCGCAGTATAATTTAAAACAAAACCTACAGCCTTTATTAACTAAACACAAATATTTTCGACAATTTGTGACTTAAAAAACGAAATAAAGTGTGTCTGGCTACGTGCGGCCTTTTTCACTGTGCCAGTCAACGTGTTAATGGAGGCTGCTTCAAATTATACTGCAATATTAAATGTTATGCAAAGATTTTATAATGTTGGGAAGGAGGCAAAATCCAATTTTTTTCTTGTAGGCTGGGGCAAAGGCCACTTTTTTTCGTTTAGGAAGCCACTTTCTTCCCCCCTGCCTATCCCATATACCTATCATCTTACAAAATCCCGTTAAAATCGATGTTTGACAGCTGGTGTCCTTATCCCGTCAGGTTTTGTTTCTTCGTCGGAACGGTTTTACGGTCGTTATTCGAGTCTCGTTTTTCGCCGAAGCATAGAACGAAAAAGAGAAAGAGAGACCACCGGTGAAAAGCGTCTATTACGAGCGTCGCGCGATCGTCGAGTAGAGACGTTAATTCAAAGTGTCGCAGGAAACTCGATTCACGCGGCGATTGCATGTAATTAAGACGAGAACCTGTTTCGGACTTCGAGCCGGCCTATCTTAATTGCAATCTCGCGGTGATGTTTTCAAGCCGGCCTCGCTCGTCGTCCGGGGGCCCCGCGTGTTCTTATAATAATTCCTCCTTTTCGTTTTACGGGTTTTCCCGATGAAAGAATAAAAGAAAAAAGAAAAGAAATGTTCGTGTCAAACAACGGCTCGGGAAGTTTCGTTGCTCGTCGTGTCGTCCAGGCGGAAAGTTCGAGCCAGGCCATCTTGTTAAGAGCTGGTTGTGCACAGAATATACAGCCCTCTCGTGAAACTCATTGCCGGCTTTGTAATTCCCGTGGATTAATCAAACTCTGGAATGTTTACGCTCCGAAACCCCGTGACGGACATTTGCCAACGTTCGCCACCTGTATTTCTTCACTGTTTTTTGTTAATGGAAAAAAAATATGAAGAAAGGAGAGAAAAAAAAAAGGCAAACCTGTCGATTCGAACGCAGATAGATACCGCAGATGGGCTCGAATTTAAATAACAGGATTATCCGGCCGCGATAAATCCACCGTAGCCATTTCCATTTTAATATCGTGCTTATCTTCAGCGGCCTTATCGCGAGAGATATTTTAATTATCACCCGGGTGGAACGGGTTACAGGAGTTCACTCGAACCCCCAGAGTTTCTTCCTTTGTTACCGTGCCCCTCCACCTATCCCACCAGGCTCCGCCGAATTCCACGTAGTTCCACGAAAGCTGAGTCAATATTGACTCGAGCCGAATACCGTGTACGTAACGACGCTTAACCCAGATTCCCCAGCCGCGATATCGAGAGATCGTTTCGCGTGATCGGCCAGGATTTTCGGTGCTCTGTCTCTCTCTATATACAGGGTGTTCCACCTAATTCTGCCACCCTTAATTATTCTCTTATTTGTCACGGTAGAAAAAAATGTTTCGGGAGATTGTTAGTGTATTTTAGGGGGGAAATTAGGCTATGAGATTGAAGGTCGTCTCAAGATCATATCATCTAAGATTACTCTAATGATAACGTTTTTTTTTAAATGGAATGCCTTATTTTTTTGTTTGCCGTTACAAAGAGGAGATTAAAATGTATCCAACAATGTATCACATTATGGGATGACAACACTTTGAACATACATTAAAATAATAAATAATGCGATTATGGCGTTTATTTTGTTTCTACAATTCATTTTCTGTGAGCTTCCACCTCAACCAGTTGCGTGCGAAATTTGCAGCCCAAGGTCATTTCAAGGTCATAGTGTGATACATTATTGGATACATTTTAATCGCCTCTTTGAAATAAAGTATTTGATTTAAAAAAACACGTTACCATTAGAGAAATCTCAGAAGATATGACCTTGAGACGAGTTTCAATTTCATAGCCTAATTTGTCCCCTAAAATACACTGACTTGGCAGAGTTAGGTGGAACCCCCTGTATACAGGGTGGGGCAATAACTATATCCACTTTGAATATTGCCGTTATTTGTAATAATATGAAAAAATATTGTATACAAAACATACACGGTATAGCGGGGGACATATTGTGACACAAACATTTTCTGCGTGGATGAAGGCATAGAGGCGATTTCAAGGTCATCTCTATTTTTTTTAATGGAATGCTATGTTTCTTTTATCGCATTGTGATAGCCGGTGTTGAGACGACTTTAGCGAGCTATCATCGAAGGTTATGCAAGGTCAAATGTGGTAGCAAAATAAACTTTCTTACATTACAGGAGATGCTCGAAGTGGTGACCGTTTGCGTCAATGCAAAGTTGCAATCTTCGTTTCGCTGCATCACAATGCAGAATAACTTCAGAAACGATAAGACATGCACGTGATGCAGCAATACGAAGATTGCAACTTTGCATCGATGCAAACGGTCACCACGTCGATCATCTCCTGTAATCTAAGAAAGTGTATTTTGCTACCACATTTGACCTTGCATGACCTTCGATGATAGCTCGCTGAAGTCGTCTCAACACCGGCTATCACAATGCGATAAAAAAAACATAGCATTCCATTAAAAAAAAATAGAGATGACCTTGAAATCTCCTCTATGCCTTCACCCATGCAGAAAATGTTTCTGTCACAATATGTCCCCCTCTATACCGTGTAAGTTTTGTATATAACCATTTTTTCATATTATTACAAATAACGGCAATATTCAAAGTGGACATAGTTATCGGCCCACCCTGTATATCTGCCTCGCCTCTCCATTAAGGCACGCTTTGAAACTAACCAACGGGATAAATAAACCGACCCGTGCTGATGGTTGCGGAAACGAAGAACCCGAGTTTATTTCTCCCCCTCCACGTTCCCAAAGAGCCAGAAATAGAAGGGTATCGTAATTGGTCGTTCTGCGAATAATCGGCGTGTGGATATCATCACGCTGAAATAATTGCCGTGTCACGGATTATGTAAATCCTCCCGGGCCGTCTCGAGGCTGTTTCAACCGAAGATTATACGGACGTAAATCCACGATACGAGTCACGACTGTGTACAGTAATATCTGGACGCGTCGAAGACAGTTTTGCCAGACCAGCTGACGGTCAAACCGATGTATAAAATATATCGGGGTGGAGGACGTGTGGTAACGAGGAGGATTTATGATCATGATTTTATACGATCCCTTCTTTCTTTGATCATCGTTCATGCTGACGCCTGTTAAATCTGGAGTCTCGTCTGTTGGAATGATTGGTTGCCAGTCATTAAAGTGTTCTTTAATTGGTTCTTCGTGATGACGGAAATTAGGGTGGAAATTGGGAAAATTGGAATGGCCACCGGTGGTGGTGATTGAGGGTGAACAGTCGGAGAATTCAAAGATCGCACAGTGGGGTATTTGCATCGAAAAGCTGACCAAAAGCTGAAATTTAATTTTTGTTCAAAATGAATAACACTTTTTCCTTATGTTTCTAAGAATAAAGGAGGCTTGAAAGTTAACAATTTTTGTGCTCCAAGAAAATGCCAAGAAACATATATTAATATACCTATACCTACTAAAAAACTTATATTAAGTTGCAAACAATATTCTTTGCAGTACGTAGTACTTGAGAAATATCAAGGAAAAGTGCAGTTCGGCACACTCTTCTGTAACGATGGATTTTACCTCCTAGACACCCATTTCGATAAAATTAATTTAAAGAACCAAAAGCTAGAAAGTTCCAACATTAAAATGGTATTTATTTTATCAACTTTGGATGAATATTAAGAAAGTTATGAGAGCTTGAAGATTGAGGAAACTTTAAAATAGTTTTGGCCAACTTTTCGATGCATATACCCCACTATGGATTGTGAGTCCCATTCCCATACGTATCCGGCCGTTCTTTTTAACCCTTACAATGCCTTATAAATTTTTCGAGTACCGTTCAAAAATACCTTGAAAAATATGCGACTTTTGACTTTTAAATTTCTCTTAAAAATGAAGATATTTTCACATTTTCCTTCGAATTTTATTATTCCTATCCAATAAACATATGTTTCACTATATAAACTCACTTTTCAAAAATAAAGTCTCACTATATGTGTTCAAATTATATTAAGCCGATATATCAGCTTAAGGTATGTTTCAGAAAACCCACAAAGCCTATACATATACTGTAAGGTACTAAAAGATTTAAGGCTCGTATATGAAATAACGTTTTCCTTCAACCAATCAACCTCTTTGTTCCCTGTCAGAGTACCCCCCACCCCCCGTCTCCGAGCAAACCCCAAAATTTATTCGCGAGGGGTGAAAGTAGCAGCAGTGATCAAGACGAAGGAACGTATTTCAGTGGACGTGTGCTCCACTAATAGCTGCATTCCGTGGATAGTTTCGGTGTGTCGTTCAATGGTGTTCGAAAAAACCGGCTTGCTGGATAGAGACAGCGAGATCTCGAAAGAAAAACGGAAGACGGAGAAAGTGGACAATGACGAATAAGTAGTTTGCGCTGAGACTCAAATGGGAAGGGGGGGGGGCAAACCAGCTGGTCTGGCTCCTCACGTTTACACGACGGTGATAAATTATTTATCTCGCGACGTCTGGCCAACGGCCAAGATTTTCCGTCGCCTCTCTCGTCTTTCACAGCCTTCTCTCCACCGTCGTCCATTTACACGCTCTCTGCTTTTCGTCTCTTCTCTTTCTGTCTCATTTCGACTGGTTTTTCGTCTACCTCGGATCTTTTCTGTCGCGTCTCTCTCTCTCTCTTGAGACCTACCGTAGTGTTTTTTTTCTTTTTTTTTCTTTTTTCGGTGGCCAGCGTAACCCAAATACGCGCAACCCCTTCCCCAGCGAAGACAAAGAACGTGAACGGGAGCACGCTGTCACGCGGAAAGAAGCAGATTAGATAAGGACCGAGCGAGCGCACGCGGACGAGGCGTGCGCGCGCGTTCTCGGTGAATGATCGGTCCTTCGTTCTCTGTCTCTTTTTCAGCCGAGGTTTTGTTTTTATTTCTGTGCTCGTTGAGGGGCCCGGCCCCGTGTTCCTCGAAGCAGCGTGTTTTTTCTACGGTAAAGAAGTGCCGCGTCTTGTTTCTTGCCTGGGTTTTTTGCCGTGTCGTTTTCTTCTTTTTTTTTTCGCCCGACGACACTCTGCGAACGGCACTGGCATGGATATTCGATACTCTTTCTTGCTCCCCCCACCCCACCTTTCTTTTTTGCGCTCTCGATGAATGAATCACTGTACAGACACGCTCGCACTCACATTTCGACTCCGAATCACTTCGAAAGTGATTTCATGTCTTTTTTTTTGTTTTATTTTCATTTTCATTAATCTTGCAGATTTTTAAACTGTTATTTACATACATACTGTGATTCGATGACACTTTCACCGGGAACTTTATGTATAATTATTGTTCACTTGGCAACTTCTGTTGGTACATCCGAAACGATTAATGGACCGTGGATGTTTGCTCGAATACCTATAGAGACAGTGTCAGAGAAAATAAATGCATGCAGGGTAAGTTAATGAGAGCTACTATCTAAAGTAAGTTGTTACATATTGGTTGTATCAGAAATCGTTTCGTTGAATTATATAGCATTTTAAGGGACGTATCGGATGGATACAATTTGATTTTTTTTATCTTATTTATTTTTTGAGATATTAAGGTGACCGTGAGATTTTTCAAGGTTAGTGCATCTTTCTTTTAATACCATCATGCCATAGGTCCTTGAATTCCTCCTTCTATTAGCAAGAACGTGGTATTAAAAAAAAGATGCATTGATCTTGAAAAAACTCAAGGTCACCTTGATATCTCTAAAAAGAAAAGATATAAAAAAAATCATATTGTATCCAATCGATGTGCCCCTTTAAATGCTACATAATCCAAATATCTAAATAACTATGATACATCACTGTCAGTGAATTTGCACACTATCTCTACTGCCAATGAACAGTATAGGTATAGCCCAAGCACGTGGCGTCACTGACGCCAACGAAAACAGTCCATAAGTAGGGATTCAGACGTTGCAACGCCCTCTTAGATGCATCCCATGCGTGAAACCATGTTATTCTTACGTGGAACAGAGTTTCGATAAAGAGTTTCGAATAACAAATAAAAGATAAGAAACTAATTAGCCATTTATCATTGTTTAAACGTGGAAGTTCCAATTTTTATAACACAATAATATTTCTTCTTGAATCAATAGACACTTGGCAAACAATTATTAACCGTTTCAAAGTCCGAGTAATGATCTTATATGTCGCTGCTTCTCACTATGAATTATTCGAATAAAATTCTCCCCAACTCTGGTTTGCGTGCATGCCTGCCGTGGTATAGGTGCAAGAGGAGAAATGAAATCGCTATCTCGATTGAAGTCATCGCGTCTGAATCATCCGCGCGATATCTCTGCGTGTGCATATCGACGTGTTTTCCGAAGGGGGGGGGGGGGATGAAGGGGGGGGGGGGGGGGGGTGATGAAGTGGCGGGGAGGGCGAGCTTGGCGGAGGTGGTTGAACGAGGGGAAGGGGATTTTCGCCTCCCTCCGATGGCTCTGCCCACGGACGTTACGACCGCAATTACTCGACGGGCGTATTGATCCGACGACTTCGCAGTCCCACGGTTCGCAGAATCCCTCGCTTCCCGAGCGAAACCCTCCTCTTTCTAGGCCCACGACGAGAGAGCACCCTTTTTCGCATCGGGGACGACAGGGGGAAGTTGGGGGGGGGGGAGAAAAAAAAATGAGAGGCGACACACCAGAAGGGCCAGGAAGTAGGGAAGCGAAGAGAGTCGGTGGATAGGACCGGGAAATAATTGCCGAGGATGTTAGTCTCTTTTAAGCTCCATTGAGTCACGAAAATGAAAGCGGGTTGATGCCGCGGAGAGCAGGAAAATGGAAGGGGCGGAGGCAGGGAGAGTGGAAATATGTCGTGGACCGGAGGGTTGTTTTCCCTTTTTAATTATCAAAGCCGGTGTGTCCCCCTTTCATTTCTTCCGACCACTCTGTACTGGTTGAATAGTACTTGCAGAATCTCTGGGAAAGCCAGAGGGGTGGGGCTGGGGGATCGCGTCGAATCAAGGACACCGCCACTGTGCCGCGCAGAAATCGAAAGGAAAGGACGAGTTTCGTATTGTCTCATGGACCTGTTGCGATTTAATTTACATTCGCTTCTCCCCGGCAAGAAAGTTACCGGGAAAGTCTTCTTCGTTGAAAGTTGAAACGACCTTTCACACGTGGCCATGGTTTTTTTCCTTCGGGTCGAACTGCAGAAAAGTTATCTACCCTCCGATTTGGATGATGTTTGGATATGTTGTGAAACTCGACATTTTCAACAACCTTTTCCTATACATATAACGAGGGGAGTTACTTAGTTTCCGAGATATTCGCGAAAAACTGCCGGTACTGGCATATTGAATTCTTCACATAATTGTGTTTCTTTAACTGCAACAAAGTAACGATTCATTCTTAGCAGAGTTATTAACGTGAATGGGCGTTCAATTTCATAGAATTGCAAATCGAGTAGTATAATGCTTCAAAGTTGGTTGGAGACATTCAAGAAGAAAAGTAAGTCAGAGTTGGTTAGAGACAGTTATTTTTTTCTTGAACTGTGTCTAATTAAGTCTGAAGCATTATACTAATCGAGTTGCAACTCTTTGAAAGTAAACCTCAGTTCACGTTAATACCTCCGCTAAATAAGAATGAATCGTTATTCTGTATCAGTCAAATAAACGAAAGCTAAGGTTAAGCTAAACGAAAGTAATTCAATGCAATAGTACTGGCACTTTGTCGCGAATATCTCGGAAACTAAGCAACTCCCCCCGTTATATGTATGGGAAAAAGTTTATCGAAATGTCGAGTTTTACAACATATTCAAAAACCATCCAAATGGGAGGGTAGACAGCTGTTCTACAGTTTCATATTTTTTGACAATACACAACTGTCTACCATGTATACTCATAATGATTATACCTACTTTTTGTCTAGACTTCGAAGGTGTACATGAAACTCTGTAGCAATTAACTTTCCGCACACTTTTCTTGCTACGTCGTTAGAAAGTTTCGAGCGTGATGAAAACGATCTTGAGTGGAATTGCAAAGTTCTCGAAAACAATTTCCAGCGACTCGGTTGCGAATATACAAGGTGGATCGCGGTAAACGTGAGCAGTTTAAATTATTCGACTGCCTAGCTGTTCGATTGAAAATTTTGTTTGCGTGCTTTACCATCGACGCGGACGTCATAAATAGAATATTGAAAATTAAAATAGATTATTGCAGCTAATTGATACCACTTTCAACGTCGTTTTAATTAAGGTTGATGATATGTTCGTAATGTTTATTTAGTTTAGAAGAAAAAGAATATGTGGAGTTTTCCTCTGGGAAACCTTGTTTTTCGGTTGAAACTTATATTCTAGGAAACTACTTATATAGAGTTCAACCATACCAATGTTGAGTTTCGGAATCGTGCAAAGTTATGAGGCGAAAAGGGTTGCAAAAGTTTGATATATTTTCTAACCTTTATTGTGACAGTTACGGTGGTTGTGGCACATGATTGGTTGTGGGAGGGACAGGAGTGGAGTTCATCTTTCTCGTTCGAACTTGTAAACACAGTGGTTTGAATCGGTTGAACTTGAGTTATCGGTCTGTTTTTTTTATAACAAATACTATTAACCGTGTCTTTTTTAGATTACGTATACTTACTCGTATTTTTTTATGAGAACGTGAATGTGATCACTACTTAAATTATTTTATAAAAGTACTTAATTGAGACAGGTCCCCTGGACTTGATGCACGCTTTCGAACCGTTCCATAAATCCAAACATTCAAACAATTGAAGTACACAATATGAAACAGTTATTTTAATTAATGAAAAACTCAAAATTCACAACATTTGACGCAAAATCAAATCTACGATTCATACACGATCGTATATATTAATGCACATATTCAAAAATAATATAAATTTATAAAAAATTTTTATTTTGGCAGTTTGTACACAAGTTCATGTCTGCGAGTTTAGAGGCACTTACATTTAAATCATATTCTTTTCCAATTGATTATTCTATAACAATACTCATGTTCCTGAATTTCTAAGGAAAATAATTTATAAATATCAATAGAATGTTTATAGTCGTGTATATATACCAAACTATTTCGAATTTCGTTATTTGTAATGCTATTTCAAAAGGGCACATGTTCCATAAGGCGTATCATAACCGGTACGTTTACCTTAATCTAACCTGATCAGCGTTCCATGGTCCATCCTGTATAAATTGAATTCAACCGGAAATTAGCACCGGAATCCCGGGTTGAGACGTGTACGCGTCACAAGCCAGCCACTACTTATAAGCCTCAGAGTCGGCGGCCCTGAAGCGCGGGAATTGGCGAGGACTGCGCCGGTGTGTGGGCATTACGGGACCACGGCAATTATCCGGGACTTTCCTTTTGCACCTTACCTCTTTCTCGACTCACACGCATACACACACACACACAAGCGTGAACACCGGTTCCCGCCGTGCACCTCCAGCAGCAGCCAGGCGCGCGGAAGAGAGGCAAATCGGTTCGTGTGTCGGGTCGGAAACGAAACGAGCCACGGACGGCTGGGCTTTTCAGCCGCACTCGTGCGTGTACACAGCCACGAGACGATGCAGAGTGAGACAGAAAGAGGTGGCCGGAGGAGGTTGAGGAGGAGGAGGAGGAGGTAACGGAGGAGGTTACAACTGGGGTTTAATGAAACCAGTCGAGGTCCGTCAAACCGGTTCAGCTGGTTCTCCGTTTGCCACGTCTCCCCGATCCCTTCGTCCCCCTCCCCAAAGGTTCCCCCTTGGCGCTCGCGCAGAAGGGATCCCATAGAACAGACGGAACAGAGATATCGACCCCTCTCCCTTTCTCTTTCCCCCTACCCTATCTTTGTTCAACACCCGGGTTCCCTGACTCCGTGGATTCTTCTCCACCTCCTCGAACCCTGGGCTCCCTTCTCTTCCCTGGTACGGACTGCATATCGCAGACACAGATCGCCACCAGTGACTCCTGCACTCGTCTGCCTGCTGCCCTGGACTGTGTAACCTTGCCTCCGTCTCTTTCTGTCTGCGTATGTGTGTGTACACGTTACCAGCGAACCTGTGTATATGTTTGCGTGAATCCCCTTAACCGAGAGTACACCCACGACCACTGGGTCGAGAATTATGGCGCGGGGGAGATCGCCGTATCCGCCCCTGTTTGATAGTCCCGCCGCGATATAAACTCGCCAGGGTACCTCCCTAACACTGTATCTCTTTCTCCCTCGCTCTCTTTCTCTCTCTGTTTGTTTTCTCTCTTCTGTGCCACGTTTGACTGTTTCCCGGTTCCGTCGCTATCAGTCCTCTTTTATCCGTCCCCTCATGGACCGGAGGAAAGCAGGCCAGCCAGACGAAGAGGGAACCTCTTTCTCCCGTCGTTCCATCAATTTTAGGTGTTCCCCGTCTATGGGATAACGTCCCGAGATTCTCGGGACGTATACCCCGACCCGTTCCAGACACTTTGTCTGCAAGAGGTCATAACGATCGGTGTCGATTTCCTTTTCTGGGGATCGTGATTTAGTGAACTGTTGGTGTATCTTGGTATTGGAATGGAAGAGAGATAATAAATGGCGTGAAAGATTCTTTCTAACGACCATACATGGCGGAAATCAAAGTTCTATTTAGGGAATGTAATGTTCAATCGAGAGCCGTAATTAGAGATGAACTGATTCAAGTAAATGCAAGTAAATAACCGATAGTTTCGTTACGATACCGAGTAGTTTTGGTATCGATACTTTCGGTTGCGATATATCCTCGGTATAAAAAAAAGAGTACTCATATCGAATGAAGTAATCGATATTAAAGCTAATGAATGTGAAGTGGTTGTCGTCCAGTTATAGGGGTAAATTCATTATGTAGATAAAGAGTTTCGAATAACGAATAAAACATGAAGAAGTACTTCATCATTTTGGATCGTTTAAGGGTGGAAATTCAAATTTTTATAGCAAAGTAGTACTCCTTCCCGAATAAGTCGCAAACAATTATTTAATCTCATTAACTGTTGAATGTTCAAGATGACGCCCTTAGATACTGCAGCTTCTCACTATGTATTATCTGAACAAAATTCAGTTAAATTCCAGTTAAAATATACAACAACAACTTTGTATTCATATTCCTTGGATACATGTAGGTATCGATACTGTTGAATCCGATACAAGTAGGTATCGACACTTTTGATCCGATACAAATAGGTTTCGATACTTTTGATCCAATGCAGGTAGGTTTCGATACTTTTGATGCGATCCAAGTATTAAGGTATCGATACTTTTGATGCGATACAAATAGGTATCGATACTTTTGATTTGATACAAATAGGTATCGATACTTTTGATCAAATGCAAGTAGGTATCAATACTTTTAATGCGATCCAAGTATTAAGGTATCGATACTTTTGAACAAATGTAAGTAGGTATCGATACATTTGATGCGATACAAATAGGTATCGATACTTTTGATGCGATACAAGTAGGTATCGACACTTTTGATCCAATGGAATTAGGTATCGATACTTTTGATCCGATGCAAGTAAGTATCGATTCTTTTTATCCGATACAAGTACGTATCGATACTTTTTATGTGATACTAAGTATATATCGATACTTTTTATGTGATACTAAGTATATATCGATACTTTTTTCGGTACAAGTTATAATTAAACGTATCGATACCTTGACGGTATCGGTTTGTCCCTAGATCGTCGAACAAAATGCAAGCCGTGTCCACCGAGATTAATTCCCGCGGTAATTAGTTCTTTGTGCACTCTAGTTCCACAGTTAATCGCAGAAGGGGATTCGGCGGAGTCGCTAATTATCAGTTCTGTTCTTTAATTAACAACGTCGTTAACGTAACGGAATGTCCGCGGAAAATATATACTACATGTATTTCTCAGCTGTGTTTCTCGCGAGTCTGGCAGTTATTCGCGTTAAAAGGCATTCGAAAGCGACCAGGCTCCGTATACAATGTTATCGGTGGAAACTTTCATCTCGGTATTTGCACTAATTGCTGGCTCAGCCAGAAAAATTGGCGAACGTTATTTTCGCCTCCACCCTCCCCTCTTCCCTCCCTGCTGTTAATGAGTAAACGGGAGCCACCGACCGCCGCGTAATGACCGTTTTTTTAATAGGTACAACTTTCTGCCCTCGTCGAATGAAACGCATTCGCGACGGCACCCCGTGGAGGCGTAACGATATTATTTTCTGTGGATGCACCGTTTTCGCCACCTGTTCCATTCGTAATCCACGTCGACGTTTATCGGTCGAATTAATTGGCCGGCCAGTCCGAGCGAAACGATCGTTGCACAATACCCTACCAGAGCCCCACGATCGGCTTTGTCGTTGCTCCACGACGATTCAGACTCGCGAATCGAGAATTACGCAGCCCTCTCGTCTCAATAACGCTGGGAATTTTGTTCTCGGTGGGTACGAAAGAATTTTCAGCCATTCATCCTTCTTAGTACCTTACAATTTTTTGTGTGTACCATCTACCTTGGAAAATGTGCCATCTTCTCTATATATTTATTTAAATATATAGCCATACATACTTATATTAATATTGAAAATATTAAAGAACACATTCCTTAATTATTAATATAAACAACATTGTTTTCTGTAAAAAGTAATTACAATATCAAATATTGATGGGTCGATTCTCACTCCATTCGATACGAGTACTTTTTTTCGATACCTACTTGGTATTACAACCGTACGTTTCGATACCAAAAGTACTCGGTATCGAAACAAAAGTATCGAGTAATGTATTCGTATTTACTTGTATCGATTCATCTCTAGTTATAAGCTACTAAACGTATGGAATATTACGATAAACGGCGTGATAAGGAAGTGCACTTGACACACTGGAAAAATCGACCGTGAGCTTTACTGCAGACAAGCGCTCGTCGATGCATCGGATCGGGATTTTTTTTTTTTATATATATATAGATTACAGACGTCGAGTTGCGACGTGCTTTGGTTGGCTCGTTACATGGATCTGGGTGTGCACGCGATAAGCCTGCATTTTATTTGACCGGTAACCGATACGATAAGTCCCCTATCGCCGCGTTATATCACATTGTATGTAGTTATGTCAATACGGGCGTCGTGCGAGCGCAAAAAAAGGCGGGAATGCATACGACGGGGATAAAGTGCGTGTTAAACTTGAACGTGTACGAAATGGGTCAGCTCGTGAAGGCCGGCGAGTCCTCGGCCATGTTTCCCGCTAATTGCAGGCGTGAAAATGTTGTTTTTTTCGTGCTCGCTCGCAGATAACTTCTTGACTTCCATTGTACATTTAACCCTTAATTAGGTTAGTTGACCCCGCATGGGGTCATCGCATTTTCGAAACAAGAAAAATTGTGCTTTGGTGAATGGAATGTGCCTGCACCATCGCTAGGCTTCCTAATTTATATAAAAATTCACACCTCAGATATTGTCGAAACTATACCCCGTGCGCATGCGCAGTTGCTCTCTTGGAATATTAGTTACATAGTTTAATTAAAACACTACTTAGATTTTTCTTATAAATAACTCTATCAAAAAAGAAAAAAATCACTTTTAATCCAAGATCCTGTCCTAGAAAAGGTGATAAAACAGTAATAACTGAAAGCAAGAAATTTAAAAAGTTTGTTTGCAACAATCACTTCATTTCTTACTGAAAAGAATGCGAGGATAGTGTTTCATCTTATTCATTAAATCTTTTTTTTAATAATTGATCTCGTATGTCGAAATACGATTACTTTAAAGGACTTTTGTACTGTTTCATTATTTTTTATGTCTAAATTCTACGACAACTTGCTTCCTTACGAATTCGAGTAATAGTAAAATAATTAATGGCCACGGTTCTATATCATTGTCCTTAAACAAAAGTGAACATAAAGCTTAATACTAACTTGAGGTATCCCGAGACCCCATGCGACCATTTGCGTGACTTTTCGAATGCGACAATACTTACGGGTAAAATGTAAAATATAATTCATAGATATCTTACCTGTAATACAGCCGATCAGACTATCGTCTTTGTGCATTAGACTTGCGCCTTCAGATAAGTCCGATCAATTTTCGAGAACAGTCAAGCGTTTACTATCTTGTACTCCGAAATCTAATCGTTTCTCGGCAACGGTCGAGGGGGTTTAAACACGGTTGAAGCTTGAAAATGATTCGGTATAAGTGGACGGTTATTCAGAGAGAAAGTATCGAGGAACGAATCTGGGAGAGAGGTTATCTATCGAAGAAACGCCTGTAGGAGGCTGGCTCTCCGAAGCCGGTCGTAAAAAAAAACCGTATTACCGCTCTTGAATCCCTATTTCCACGCAGCCCTCGGGGGTCCCTGCCAAAAGCTACACTTTGCCCGAACCGTTTGCGCGTCCGATACCGAGAAGCCTTTGAACCTAACACGACTGCTTCTACTCCTCTCGGTCGAGAGAGTCACGTCGGCGCGGTTCCAGAAAAAACAAGGGAGACTTTCCGGCGTCGAGACGCGACATTAAAGTGGCCCATGACTCTGCCCTCCATCCTCCGTCTCCTTCTATCCCTCTCGTACACACTCTCCCTCTGTTCGTGTACATCAGAAACGGTCTCGTCCAGGAATAACGACCACCATGTACACGAGCACCGAAGCCATTGGCTCGCGTTAAACTCACGGAGTGGCCTCAGGGGAGGTCAATTGGTCGTGACGTCATCGGCACAACACAATAAAATATAATGGCCGAGAGCCGGCCTAAGCAAAACATGCGACCGGTTCGTGACCCGTACAAGACGCCGTTTAGACCGTATGTATACCCCTTCCTCCCTCTTCCCCATCCCTTCTTCCGTTCCTCGATTCGAGTGGACGGTCGCCTTCTCTTCGAGACTCGACCGGACTTCTTCGCGATGTCTGTTACTTCATCAAAATTTATCATCTTGGATCGTGGTGTCGCCCCTGTAGATGGTTAGTTCTGTTTACCTCGGAACGATAGATTGCATCCAGAAATAGGGGTTTAGACTCTAAACCATAGGTTCCCAAAGTGGATGCTACAGCTCACTGGTCGTCGATGAGATCTAAGGAAGTGTTCTAGTTATGTTATTGTCTAGAATATCAAGAATCTTTTCAAGATTCAAAGGTTACATGCACAGCCACACTTGGAAAATTTTGATAGTATTATATCAGATAGTTTACTCGAAGGGGGCACTGAACAGAAAATAACTTTGATAAGGGGGTGGTGAGCCAAGAAGATTGGGAAATTATTGTCTAAAAGTCTAAACCTTCCATTGGAAACATGTTGCCAATGACCGGAATCGTCCATCCAGTATCCTCTCGGTTGAACGCTCACTTACCACAAGAACCCGATACATTCAACCTTTTCTGCTGAGCTTCTATCCGAAAGACGACGTCTGTTACTTTATAAAAATTTGTCATCTTGGATCGTGGTGTATATCCCTCTAGATGTCTAATTCTATTTACCAATTCTAATTACCAATGACATGAATCGTCTGTCCAGTATCCTCTCGGTTGAAGGCTCACCTACCACAAGAACCCGATACATTCAACCTTTTCTGCTGAGCTTCTATCCGAAAGACGACGTCTGTTACTTTATAAAAATTCGTCATCTTGGATCGTGGTGTATATCCCTCTAGATTGCTAAATCTATTTACCAATTCTAATTACCAATAAATCATCTGTTCACTATCTTCTGCGTTGAAGGTTCACCTACCACAAGAACACGATACCCCGAACCCTTTCAAGGCTCTCTTGATTCCATCGGACTCTGTCTCCCGTGTGTGTACGTACACGTCGGGATACCGCCATGAGTGGAGAGTCGTGTATCGCGAGCATTTCGCGCATACTTGTCATTCATTTGCGCTCGTTAATGACCCCTTCGGACGGCGAGACAGCTGTATTTGTCCAGTGACTACGGAGAGACGAACGACGTCGCGTTCTTGGAACTGCTGATTCTCACTAGGCTGTGTGCGATCCAGTGAGTAGACGATCATCGTCCGATGAACATACTGCGGATCGTCATGCAAATGCACATACACTTTTATGCGACTAATATACTCCAAAGAGACAGAGGACAAACAGAACTCGATTTCGTTTGAGGAGAATTTAATCTTACAATTCATGGATCCGGCGTTCCGTCGGATTTACATGCCGGGAGTGAAAAAAAAACCCACAGAAGCTTACATAATGTAAAACAAATTTTTTTATTCGGTAAATCAGAGATATGAAAATACAGATAATATTAGTATGGAAATTTACTAACTACATTTTGTACACGTATAAATTGTATGTTCTTTATATACCGGATTTTTACAGTTGACAAAAACTCTTATCACATTTTTGGTGTTTTTTTTGTGGGTGGGCACATGAAGCAACGTTGTTTTGCCGGAATTTTAGTAGGTGTATCTTCTTTTACTGGTACACCGATGAATTTTCTAATATCTTGCACAACTTTGTAAATTATTATTTCCGGGTCTTTAGATATATATGGCGTAATAAGCTGCGTAGACACCTTTTTCAAAACTAGTCTCCTTCCAGTGTATAAAACACTAAAATTTGAATTTCTACTTGTTTTTCTTAATTACTCAGCTATTAAGCTCAAGAAGTCATTATTACATATACGAACTCGCAAGGAAGGAATACACAAAGTCACATGCAATTATTTCATTATATAAGAAAGGAATGTAGGAATAAATATTCAAGCGGGATACATAGAATATCCACGTTATGGATCCTAGGGTTAAAAATACTTTCCGTACGAAATTAAATATTCGTACCGACGATCGTAGATGCTAAAACATTCCATAGATCGGATGACAATCCAACTTTGAATACAGAAATCGTTGAATCGTGTTCCTGAAGTGACAAGAATTGCGAATCACCAAGTTATTCCCATCGAGGTGAGGAAAGGTACATATTTACCGTACACGATTATCGATCGCGGGGACGGTTATTAGAGCCAGTTACGGTGTAACGTTTCGGTAGGGAGGCGACAGGAAACGATAAAGTCGAGGACACCCTGTAGATCGATCCAAGAGCCTCTGGTTAAACAGCGTTTGCACTAGGCAACTTTTGATTGGCCGACTTGAAGTCGTTCGACTAAAAGGTCTACACTATAGAAGGCTTCGTTGTTCGAATTTTTAATAGTTAGGAAACTAGTAATTTAATTAGTCAGAAAAAAGCATCGATGGTGGGTTAGAGTAAGTTAACAATCTTTTACATTAGCAACGGTTAATCCTTCTAAATCCATTCCTTTTATTATTCATTACATTCGGTTTTTTCTTTTAAATTCAAATTCTTGTATATCTATATCACTTGTACCGTTACATAGACATTCCTGTTGTTGATAGAGGTCTACAAATTTATTCTGCGAATTCCAATCTAATTTCGACACTTTCGTCTCCCTCGGAGCGATGTCATGAAACTATGAACATTCTGTTTCAATCGCCCTTCAACTACGATTTTACGGTGTTTACACGGTGAAATGACAGTTCATACCACCAGGTTGTTTAACCAAAAGTGGACCAACTGGCAAGTTTTAGTTGAACGACTGAAAGTCGTTTCGACTTGGTTGAAATCCTGTTTAAACGAGCGACTTTGAACGACTTCAAGTCGATCGACTCGGTCGACCGACCAAAAGTTGCCTAGTGTAAACGCCGCTTTAGAGAGATAGAGAGAGAGAAATATTCGTAGGGGTTAGATCAACGTTACAGGAACACGGATAGGGCCCGTTGCACCCCCGTACCGATCTCCCATTTCCGCGTTTATGGTTCCCCATAAACCCAAGGGCTAATAACGATCCTCGACGGCGGACTTGGAGGAGGAGGGGGGGGCAGTGTTTGCGATTTTCCTCGCCGTACGACCAATTAAAACCCGTTCTACGGTTACGGATCCGCAACGAAAAGAGCGGATAACGGATCGGTGCCCGGTTACGGAATTAGAAACCCCTGGCGATAATGATAACAGTATCGGGTGTTGTCCATCGTCATCCGTAAATTCTTCGTTCGCGACGATTTCGAACCGCAAAACGACACGCACACTGCCATTCGAGCTTCTCGGCGATGGTTTTTTTTTTCTTTTTATAATTCAGCACGTGCGACCGAAGTGTTACGTCTGGGGAAATATGATCTCGGGATACTGTTATTCTGGATGTTTGTTTTGGATTCCAAAAATCGCAAGATTTTATAGAACTTTATAAAAATGTGAATTACCTTACAGGCAGTTGAAAAAATATGGAAATGAAGCGAATAAGTAGATATGGCAGGACAATACTAATAATAATGATTCATTTATATAATAATACTATAATATTACTATTATACTTATTCACATAAATAATAATATTATTGTCCTTATTATTATGAAATGACTTTGTTCCTTTATTCTGCTTATATATATATATATATATTTCCGAGTGATTTATAAAGTAATTCTCATTTACAAACAAATGCCGAAATTTCCGGGATTAGTTGTGCATCGAATTTTGGGACTTTTTAGAATCCAAAAGAACAGTATGGATAACGGGATCCCGGGGATTGTATTCCCTGGTTACATCCTATATCGAATTGCTCGCAAAACGTTGGATATATCGGACCGTGCGCGATATTTATCGGTTTATTACGAGCACCGACGGTGGAACAAGCGGAGCCCCACCTGATGTCCCCTTCGGCGTGAATTATCGGCCGTGATATATTATCGTCGTGGCGAGGCGCACGCCGATAAAAAGGAATCATGGGCAAGAAAGCAACGGTAATTTATTAATAGACGATACATACACACGTTCACCGCACGTTCTCTCGATTACGCGGGAATAGTATGTATGTATGTACATTCCGGTGACGCGAGTAGTCACGGGTGAACAAGCGTTTGTTCGTTCAGCGATCGCGGGGAAGGAGGTATCGATAACGATCGCGCCTCCATGGTGATTTGCGGCGAGCACACACACACGCATATACAGGGTCGTCCACGCAACTTGTTTACTCTGAATAACTTCTAAAGTATGCATTGTATGGAAAAACATTTCATAGAAAAGTTGTATAGTTTGAAGGAATACATTATATAATGAATTTTTGTTTTTTCAAATGGAATGCTATGTTTTTTATGCCAGAATATCGAAGAGCGTTAAATTTTGAGTAAAAAAGTACAGACCATTATTAACCGTGAACCTAGTAATTAACGAATTATTTCACTTTGTTTCTTGAAAGTGGTCTGTGCGTAATATCAAGTTGATCGATGATAACTTCTCAAGATTGATCAACACTGATGATAACTTCAATACTGAATCACGTACAGAGTAGGCGATTACGATTCCATACGCAGAATCGGTCATGTTGATAAACATTGTCACGTAAACTCCGCGGTCTTTGGGAAATCTTTGCTGG
This sequence comes from Dufourea novaeangliae, assembly GCF_001272555.1. NCBI lineage: Eukaryota > Metazoa > Arthropoda > Insecta > Hymenoptera > Halictidae > Dufourea > Dufourea novaeangliae. Next base: position 2,783,408 of record NW_015373944.1, on the reverse strand, counting down.
TATTGAATCATCAACTTGATATTACGCACAGTACATTTTCAAGAAACGAGGTGAAATGATTCGTTAATTATTAGGTTTAGAGCTAATAAAAATCAATACTTTTTTACTCAGAATTCAACACTCTTCGATATTTTGCAATAAAAAATATAGCATTCCATTTAAGAAAACGAAGTTGACCTTCAAATTTTCGAAACGCCTTCAGTTACGAAAAAAAAATATGCATTACATAATGTATCCCTCCAAACCATACAATTTTTCTATACAACATTTTTTCACACAGTGCATAATTTAAAAATTATGCAGAGTGAACAAATTCAGTGGACCTCCCTGTATATACATCGAGAGTCAAAACTGAGTTTTCATCTTACAAAGGTGAAAGGTAATACTTCTGTAGCATCCTACTATTGTCAAATCATAACAGTAATACAATTGACTATAATTTTCTCGACATATTCAGGATGAATAAGCAGCCATAAAATTCGAGAATGAGAAATTCGCAGCTATAACCCAGAAAATTGTGTAAATATCGTTGAACATGGTGAATGTACTATTATGGTTTGGGCAGCATTGCAACCTCTAGTGTAGAACAGTTGCTTTTTATTCATAGTGCATTATGGACAAATTTGGATGTTTAAATATGTTAACATCAAATTCAGCTGCAAGTGCATTCATGGGTCTTTTAAAAAAATACACAAGCAATGGTGGTTAATAATTATTTGCTGGGCAAACACTTTCGATCAGTTCGATCCTCCTTTATAATCACCAAATCTCAATGTAATAGACTCTATTAAATAGAACATCTATACGAAATATTAAATTCTAAATTAAGAGAAATAAATATGAATGAATTCCATACTTTTAAAGTGTATACTCACTTTTGACTCTCACTTGTATATATATATATATATACACACACACACACATACAACCACTTCTCATTCGCAAGAGACGCGTTCTACACGTTCCGCCTTGTGATTTTGGCGCGGGAGAGATTCCATAGCCGGCGTACCGTGACCGCGAGACGGGTAAAATCATTTTTACTGTTACGCTCTTTCAAGGCCGTCAACTCGCTTCGATTGAGAGTCCGGCTATAAATAAAGGCGCGATTAAGCCGACAATTTCGAGCATCACGTTTGATTCATTCGTGACGAAGTACAGGAGAATCGCTTTTTCTTTGGTGGGGAAATCTCATCCGACGATCAAAAGTAGGGGAGAGTGGGTAGGTTCGGGTCAATTTTCACTTAATTTGCATCTTGGCAAACAATTGAAACGATAAGATCGATATTTTCGCACCTGACATAAACGATTTTCGGTCTGAATTACATAGCGTTTTCTACGATAGGGTGGAATAGTTATTATTATTAGGTTAAGCACCTATTTAAGGCTTATTTTTATTTTTTATTCTTATTGTTATGTCTCGCGTCAATTCCATTTGATGATTTTCTGCGTTTGTGTGTCGGAACGTTATAATCGCATATTGTAAAATAGGGGTTTTCACCCGTAAGAATTAAGTTAAATTAAATTAATTCAAATTGAATTGAAAATGGAAGAGAAACACGCTTTAAATCTGAAGAATTATAGTTAGTAAGGTTTTACCATCGATGCTCTATCATGGTATTATTTTATTATTCCAAAGGAATCTTTAAAAATATAATTGTTCTAAAATTAGTTATTTGGCATTTACCTTCATTATGAGGGGAGGTTTGGATCAGATAGTAGGAATAAATGAGTCATTTAATTTTTGTATTGTTTTAGCTGTAAATATAGAAAAATTTAATGTATGTATATATTTATTAAGTACAAAGTGACAATACATGTATATAAAAGCAATGAAACAATTAAATAAAATAAAGATTCAGAAATTTATTTCTGCACTAGGTTTCATATTATATTAAAGTGTTTCGCGTGTTAAAATTATCTATAAACGCATAAACACTCGCAGTCTATCTATGACTGGAGAATTAGTAGATTAATTTCAATGAGGTTCATTTTTCCGTATAGTACAATTCACAAGAAAGATTTCATGCTACTTAAGGGATACTCCTAAGGCCAGAAGGACCCACTCCTCATGAAATTTCGGGTACAAGTAAGCCCTAGAATAGATGCTTGTTTGTTCGTTATTGCAAAGATCAAGTCGATAACGGAGTAATAACCTATACGATACAGTCTAAAAGTCAGTGGACACGCACCTTTCGTATTTCAATATTCTCCCGTGCGTTCGACTTTCTCGCATCCCCGAAATGCATTTCATTCGCGGATATTGGAAATCTCGGTCCCCCGTTCGATATAACCGGCGACAGAGCTATCGAATTGAATCGAGCCACCCTCTGTGTACACGCGTGTCGACGAGGGTCGTGCTCGTGACGTTTTGTGTACACGTTCCAAACAGGCTCTCGCGAGTCGACCTGCCTAGGCCCTCGTGCGCGTGTAGGCACATAGGTGTACCCCTGTGCGGTCCGTGTAGGAGGTGGAGCATTCGAGCTTTATCGGTCGTAAACACGCGAATAATTATCGTGGCCGGCCATCTTGGTCCCCACAGACACGTCACATCCGGTCACTGACCATTCAATCGTCGCGAGCACAGTCGGAGTTGATAAATAACCCGCGATGCCCCTCGAACCGCTCGCTGATCGGGATTTTAAGTTAAGGGTGGCACTCTATGCATATGCATAGGGTATCCCAAAATAGCTTCGGCTCCCGGAAATAAGGGGTTCCTGGGGTGATTTGAAACAACTTTTTCCTTAGCAAAAATGTTATTCGAGGCTTCGTTAACGAGATATTAACGAAATACCCTGACCAATCAGAGCGTCAGTCTGCTGGCCCAGGTTTCGTGCTGGCGTTGATTGGTCGGGGTTTTGTTTGTTAGTATCTCGTTAACAAAGCCTCGGATAACATTTTTGCTGAAGAAAAATTTGTTTCAAATCATCCCAGGAACCACTTGAGTGCAAAAGGGTTAACTCTTGAATTCGTTTGTATCTCCAGGCTTGACAATCGTCCATGAAATATGAATAATTCTGTACTGTAGCTGCAGATAATCTTGCAATTGCAACCCTGTCACTGCACACGTTGTTTAACTAGGCCATTAACCTCATCAATCACGATTACTAAATGAGAATTAACTGACACGGTTGCCCAGCTCTCGAAGTTCAAGGATCGAACTTCGATGTTTTTTATATGGTTAAGCTGCGTCTACACTATATAGCAAAACAGTGTTATACAACAAATTGTTATATAATCTTGCTATACAACATGTTTTTACAATTTGTTACAAGTCTGCAACAAGTTTGTACAACATATCGCGTCTCATTATTAATAATGGCGTCACACTAGATGGATAACATAAAACTTACTATATAACACGAAAAATGTTATGTAACATCACGTTATATAACATTCGTCTTTCTGCTTGTCTAACAAGTTCTATAATTTTGCTATATAACACGTTACATAGTGTAGACGCAGCTTTAGTCATCGCCGACTTCGTCACGATTGTGATGATTGACTATAGATCGAGATCTTAACGATCGTGTTGACACCGTAATGGGAGTAGAAGAACGCGAATCCCCATTGAAATTCCGTGCAGTATCCTACACGGTTGACGTCATGAAAGTTTCTGAACGGATCGAACGACGATGACATAATTTTCCGCCGGTTTCGTGCTCGTTAATCCGTGTGTGTGTGTGTGTGTTTTCCCCTTTGAACCGCGACACGTGACGAGTATTTTCGTCGACGGGTCATCGTGGGCCCTCGCCTGCCGACTCGAGAAACAAATGCGAGAGCTGGAAAACGTGGCCGGCGAGGGAGCAAAAAAAGGCGACATGGGATCGTCCCGTCGAAGTTCGTTGTGGAATTTTCGTCATATGACGCCCATACGGAATCGTTTCTTATATCTCTTCTGTGTGTATGTGTGTGCGTGTGGTTTTTTAGAGACCTCTTGGCGCTCTCGTAACTTCTCAGACGAGACGCTCTCGGATGTCTCGTGAATACGAGAAAAATGTGTCATTGAGTTCGAGTGGCATCTTTTGGGCAGCCCCTCCCTTCGTTCTATCGTTCACTCGAGAAGCAGTGTTAGAGTTCTGAGCCATCGAGGCATTCTCAGATTTGTGTTCCTTCTTCTAATCTTCTTGGAGAGGATATCGTCGAACATGAATATCTGTCGATTGAATAATAATTAATATTAGTTACGCGTGATTTGTATGAAAGTAAAGTCAGAACTAAATAATCGACTATGTATATACTTGGTCCGATAACAGAGTAAGAAAAACTCTAGATGACCGAGTTTGAGGGAGACAGTTGTTTCGAAGGTATCTCTCCGTACCTCTCCTTTCCCCTACTTACTATCCTGTAGCTAATTTGGGTATAGACAGATATAGATGCGACTGTACTTCCAGAAAAGATATATAAAAGTGAATTAGACATACCTCTGATACAGTGTTCTCTCTCTAACAGTCCAGCGACACCTCCAATACTCACAATTATCATTCCAGGTATATAGTTCCATAAATAAAAACTACAACCTAGACCCAATTAAAGCAATTCTCAAAATTAAGCCTGTGTACCACGTAATTGTACAAACCTTTGGTATCCGACCATTCACCAAAATACCAATAGTTAATTTATAAAAATATTACAAACTAGTCAACTAGCCCACAGTCATCCCTACAGACACACGTAGATGCTTCTTTGAGGAATTAGGTCTGGGGACACCTTAACGAGAAAATATGAATCTTCCTGGTGACTGGACGGATAAATGGGAGATGGCTAAAGGCTAGGAGAGGGGAGAGGAAACGGCATCGAAATAGTAGGAGACAGAGAAGAAAGAGAGAGAAGGGGAACGGACAGGTGTAGGAGGTAGAGAGACAGCCAGGAAAGAGGTGGAGGGACAGGGGGAGAGGGATTTATTACTCAGGATTTACTGTTATTACCCGGAGGGGGAGAAGCACTCAAGCGGGCAACGGCGTTGCATACGTGGGGTGCGTTTATCCGATGCGCGGACCTCGACTACTATCCCTCTCTCTTTCACCTTCGTTCTCCCCTCTCTCTCTCTCTCTCTCTCTCTATGTATCCAGAATATACATGGACGCGTATAACACGAGGTTGGGGCCGCGTTTGCAAGCTCTCTCGACTCGCAACCCGGCGTTTCATAGCGACTGCGGTTTGTTCGCCTGTCCTGGCTCGGATCCGCGTGCATTACGCTCCGCGTAATTGAACAGCGCCAACGTGCTTTGCTTTACATTTTAATTCGCCCAGCCATTATTTCTGGGTACGCGTGCAAACGCTGGCGCGGGCCGACGACGGACGACAGGTACCCGGGATAAAGTCCAGACGATTATTGTTCGGAACCTGGGGAGAGAGAAAGAAAGAAAAAAGGAGAATAGGGACGCCGGAGAGGAGCTCGTTGTTGCTATTCGTTTCGCGAGCCACAAGATGGCGGTACATTGTTCGCCGGTGAAATTGTATTAGGGTCAATGTCCCTATTTTTAATCATGCAAGAGTTTTGCTGTCGCAGATATTGATTTTTATTATTTATTTATACAACAATCGACAACAACGACTTATTAGATGGAAAGGTTAAACCTTCATTTATAATTTCATTTAAATGAATGTATTTTTTAAAAGATTTTAACTTAATGATAGTTCGTTTAATGTGAAGTATGAAATGTTCCTATTTCTGCTCAACGAAAATTGGAAGTGCTAAAATACTACTGTATGTGTTGGTACGTCGCTTTACCCCTTGAAATATTGACATTCATTTATAAAACACCCTATACACCTGATCGAACTCCAACCGTGCGCTCCCCTAGTGTACCCAATGTTAGATTGATAAAATGTTTTTTTACTTCTTATTACGTTTATTTACTTCTGCATTCTTCAAACTGAAGCTGTTTTCTTCGCCTTCAAGGTCAGTTCAAGGTCATGGTGTATAGGTCGTTGAATTAATTATCACGCCGACTTCCACATCGCGTTATAAAAAATACACGTTAATATGCAGAAAAGAATACGATGACCTTGAAACACCCGTTAAAATGACCTTCATAGAATTTTGTTCCATCACCATCAGATGCACGCCTTAAAACCATGTACATCCTATTTAGTCATTTTTTCTTACTTTCAATAGTAGCGTAAATAATTTCGATGCTCGAGTTAAAACTAACACCCCGTATACTCTCCTCGCCTCTATCGAGCCCTGTTTGTCAGGTTTGCTTTCGGATTACCTGAAAGTTCGTCGTCCGGTGTGCACGTAGAAATCGGGCGCTTCGAAATCGCAACCGAAAGCCCCACGATTCTCTATCTATCCACGTGAATCCTGATCGAAACAGGAATCGAAACGGTCGATCGATTCGATTCCACCGATCGCCGTGCCTCGATCCTCATCCAGGACTGCCATTCCCAAGATTCCAGGCCAGACGGATTTCCGCGTTTAATTCCAATGTCCGCAGAGACAGAACGACGACGGAGAGGGGAACAGGATAATCCTGGCAACGAATTTCCTGGGGATGGTAAGCGGATTCCTCCTGGATAGGAAGGGGTGGCGCTGTGGGCGCGTGTTAGAATATTGAAAGGCGTGCTGGATTACGCGGCCGGAGGTTTCTACGGTTCCTGGAAAAAAAAAGAAGCGCGCCCCGACTGACGGGGGTTATGAATTTTCATCCCGGCGGAATTTTTATTTGCGCGCGGATTCTCGTTTCATTGTGGATTTTTTTATCCGTGGGCTGAGGAAAATTACCCCCGATGGAATATTTCGCTGAGTGTTGTCTCTAAAAATTGTGGTTTTTTAACCGTTTCTGTACTGTTGACGCCTATAGGCGCTCACTTCTCATTGCTCGTTACAAACGGTTGTTGGCCGATTTAAGGGGTAGGGGGCGGTTAAAGACTACCCTCGCGATCCTAATGTTTTACAAAAATTTTTAAAATCAAATTCCTATTTGAAAAACGATAATAGTAGATCACATAAGCACTTCTCTTGATGAAAGGTTTGCATTATGGTAAATGAATGTGAGTGTCTTTGTTAAATTTTTATACGGTTTTAAAGAAATGGATAATGACGCCTTGATGAAATCATCTATGGATCTGGATGTCAAAATCCAGTCAAATGAGAATAATTTTAACGAAATGAGGGGACGGCGAAAAGTGGGTTTGCATAGGGGCGGCCAAGTGCAGGCAATTCTCGATGAGTGTTCGAAGCCTTCTCGGCACTGAACGTTAAATATTTTATAAACTAATGGCCGTATGTGGCTGAAACAAATATGATTGGCTTCAGAATTCCAAGTACTATTACTATGCTAAACCTCATTGAAAAGCCAACGTTTTGGCACTTCTCCTTCTTAGTGCTGAGAAGCCTTCAGACACTCATCGATGATTTGCTGTATCCAGAACAGGTACTGATCATGAATGCAAAAACTGTGATACAGGATTATGTATTGTCTCATGTTTCGAATCGTACCATACTGTGATAAATTATTATATTTCATAAAATAGACCTGTATATTACTGTTAAATTTTTGGTACGTGTACACACAGTTCAATACAGGGTACAAATAAATAAATGATATAAGTTTAATTTAGTAAGTATACAGTGTTCCGACTACAGTAAATTCTCGATGAGTGTTCGAAGGTTCCTCAGCACTAAAGATTAAATATTTTATAAACTAATAGCGATATGCGGCTGAAACAAATACTTTTGCCTCCAGAATTCCAAGCCTTACCACTGGGAACCTTTCCTTGTCAGTGTCGAGTGCCTTCGAACACTCATTGAGGCTTTACTATATTTCCATATAATTACTGAAAAATGCACACGGTCGAAAATGTTTATGGTTAATAGCGTAGATCGTGGCAAACTTCTACCATACGTCACGCACAGCATGTCTCGAAATCGGCTGTAGCGAAAGGATTAAATGTTTCGATGATAACTTCAATTGCCTCGCAGTACCGTTAGAAGCGCCAAGCAATCGTCATTTCCGAATAACAGGGACAAGAAAAACAGCTGTGTAGGCAGTCTTTGTCGGTACGAACAAAGCAACCAACCCCTCTTCCCTCGAGATAAGTATCGACTGGTCCTGACCCAGGTCTCGCAGGAATGGAATTAGACATGGTTGGCCGAGTTCGGCGGGCATTTAAACGCTTCGTCGTGAAATCTGAATGCCGTACAGGTAGTGTCGTCAACACACCTTCTTTCATTGATTGCACCGTTGTCCTGTCATGAACCTTGTTCTTCTTTCATTGAAACGTTACTACGTGGTACACACATGGGCGTAGCCAGGTTATCAATTGGGGGTAAAAATATTAACACATCGATTGTTACAGTGAAAAAGGCTGTACGTAGCCAGACAAGCTATATTTTCTTTTTAAAGTTAGAAATCGTTGAAAATGTATATATTTTGTTAATAGAGACTGTTGGTCGTGTTTCAAATTATACTGCAATATTAAATAATACTTAAAAATTTTGTAACTCTGGGAAGGGAGGGGGGTGGGGGCTAAATTCAATTTTTTTTCTCGTAGTCTGAAACAAAAGCCCGTTTCCCCCTCTGCCCTCCTGGCTACGCCCATTGGTACATATTAGATACATGGGGAAGCAGTTCCTAAACAGTTTACGTTCAGTAAAAGGGAAATCACAGAGAGGGAAGAAACGAATAGGCGGTGTTGGTGGATCAGAAAGTCGTCGAGAGCGTAGCACGTCGTTCGCTTCTCGTCTTGCACGGTTATTTTCGAGCCGCTCTATTTCTGCCGTGGCACCCTGCAACGCCCGCGAGAATCTACTCGGTCGCCGCGTTTGTTGATAAACTTATTTTCAACGGGACTTAGGGGGAGGGGGGATTTTTAATGCGAAACCGAGGGAAAATGGCGATTGCCAATTGGGGGTGAAAGACGGGGGCGAAGAACGAGTACGACGACGACACACCATCACTACCACTGAGATCCCAGTGGTAAAAATAAAAGCGTTGGCGGGCCGCCAGAGACCTCCTTCCCGGTTTTCTTGTTCTTCTTCCGAGACTCGCAGGCCCCATGCCAAGCCACCGCGCGGCGACTCTCTAATTTACCCGTAAAACGACCATCCTCGTCTCGACCTCCGTGTTCCCCTTTGACACAGCTGACGAGGCGAGGAACGACCGATTTTCTCGAAAGGACTTCAATCGAACTCGATTAAGTGGGAACACTGCTGTGAAACCTGAATGAAAATAGATTTTTTTTTAAAATTTAACTCTTCGAAAACACTACTTGAAAAATTCATCTCGATATCTGATGAATTTACCGATACCGTGCATTCCGATTACATAAATAATTTCTAGTCGAACTTTATCCCCTTCGCAACGACGGACGAGATATCTCGCCACGTGATTTCGTTTATGATATGCTTTCACGAGATCGTCCAAAGCATATCATGAACGAAATCACGTGGCGAGATATCTCGTCCACCGGTGCGGAGGGGTTAAACGCGTTTTTCTCGAAACGACATTTTTCTAACTGGCGGGTACGATAACTCGGTCAATGTTTATTCAATCGACTTGGAACTTTGACAGGTTTCTTAAAAAGAAGATTACCTTCGGTTGCATGCACGGATTTTATGCTCGAAAGGTAATTGTTTTGAAATATACTCGAAAAGCTGTCCATTTTTTTGTGGATTTTCGAAACTTTGTTTTCTAGATTCCCCCATTTTTACAAAAATAATCTTTTTAAAAACTATCTCATACAGTTTATACAACATTTTTTACATTTGATTGCAGAGCTGTTGTTCCAAAGTTACACATCTCGCCAGCGATCTAAGTTTTTTTGTGAAGGGCCTAGAAGATTAATCGTACATTAAAATGCCTGCATCTGTTTCTATTAATTTTTTTTTAAAATCTGTTAAGACATTGTACTAAAACTAGGGTATAAAAGTTTTATGTAGAAACTGTATATTATTCCTGACAAGAAATTCTTAAAAAATGCTTATTTTTCCGTCACAGTGGTGTTCCCCCTTAAGCCTTTCTTTTTAGGGATTCCACAAAAATAAAAATTATCAATAATTTCTCATTATTTCATAACAAAACCAAGTTCATCGGGCCACTAATCTGTCCATCACTCGATCACTTACGTTAATTATTTGTCTTCCATATATTTATTCGCTGAATCCCTCAGTCTGTTCACGTGAACTTTTCGGTCTCTTCTTTAGCTCTATCCAGTCGTTTTTCCAACTGATCTACTTCGGCGACGATGCATCTCTATAAATTGTTCCCGTGTTACTACTCCCGTGTTCCTAGCGGTCTAATCGAGGGCCCTTGAACTCCCTAGAGCTGGCACGAACATCGTCGGGATACCGATTCCGTGGATGCAACGTTCGCTCCACATTGAATATTAGAGCCGACGAGATTACTGATCGAGGTCAAGGAGATGAAAGCGACGTCGTGCGCATTGCGCATCTCGAAGGTCGATCCCTGAGAATTATTGTGATTTCGCAGGATTAACTGGATGTTCCAGCGATCATCTTACCTCTTTTCTCGGTCACGTGTCACCGATCGATGCACTCGTAGTATTTAAGTACTACACTAAATCATCGATGAGTGTTCAAAGATTCTTTGGGAATAAACATTAAATATTTTATAAAATAAACAAATATCTTCAGAATTCCAAGCTCTATCACTGTGCTAAACCAGATTAAAAGAAGTCAGCCTTACCCCTGGGGACCTCTCCTTGTCAGTGCAGAGGAACTTTCGAACACTCATCTGGGAACTACTGTACTTCCCCAGTTTTTCTTTCTATATTCTTGTTTTGATAAATTATAACGCAACGAATGAATTGTATTGCTGGAAGGTTCACGGCGACAGTTCCCAGGAACGCGTGTAAATTTAGTCCAGCGGGAATTCCCATCGCGACAGGAACAGTACGCAGATACATACGTTATCCGCATTGTTTCGCAGGCTATCCGTGCCAGGAGGCGGCACGAGCAGAGAAACACCTTTTCGAAAGGTCGCCGCCGCGTCGAATTATGCGGCACGTTGCGCGCGTGCATCAAAGAGATTAGCGAATCTCCTCCATAATTACTGGTCGTGATAAACGGCCGGCTCAGCCGGCCAGCTACGCCTGAATCGATCGACCTTAATCGACAAGATTGAACAAGGCTACGCTGGCTAGGACCTCTCTCTCTCTCGCGCGCGCGCTGTTACTGCATAGAGCATTGGACACGAGTGCGTCTAGCCCTGTGTGATCGATAACCGTGATTATACCGTTGGTGAACGTAATCCCCGTTGTTGACTTCTCCCGATATTCTCGTGACCCTGGAATATAACCGAGCCATGGTTGTTTACCACTGATTCAGTAAAAAAAAAAAAGAAGAAAAAAAAAGTAGCTCATAGATGACGATCATCATATATATATATGTACTGTGCTTGAACGCGATAGCCGTCTAACCGGATTTTTCAACGTTTTTCTTTCCAGAAAAGAATACAGCACGCAACAGTCGTCGAAGACGGGTGAGCGAAGGTGCCAGTCGGGATAGGTTAGAGAAGGACACCGAGACCGGTCTGTCGACGCGACAAGAGGATCGGGAGAACAAGGGTCCACAGTCGAGTCGGCCGAGCAATCGTATACCGCGAACGGTATTGGAAGAGGCGAACAGCGCGTCGAGCAGCGCCTCGAAACTCCGGAAACGGGGCACCGCTGTGAAAAGTCCCGTCGAGAGCCCGTCCCAGAGACCGATACGAAGAAGACTAAGGCCGGGCGGCGGTGGTGGTGGCCAGGAAGCGAAAACTGAGTCGGAGGAGCACGAGAACTCGAGTAACGCGAAGCCAAGCGAGAAAGAGGAGCGTCTAGGTAATAGAATCGAGGTGGAAGAACGGGTAGAGGAGGAGGATCCGGACCATTGCGATCCTCTGACGAAGAGACTACGGACCAGTCCGGTCGGTAGGAAGCTCAGGTCCGACCGGAAGGGAAAGGGTAACGAGGAGGTCGGTTCCGATCAGGGAGAGACCGAAGAATCGGCGAGAAAGCAAGAGGACGGGGCGGAGGGCGAAGTCGATAAACTCGAGGAGAACGAGGAAAGTCAGTCGAGGGAACGGGACAGAGAACCGGAGCCTCCACCTCCGAACAAAGTAGACCCCGGAGGCAAGGAAGCCACCGAACGGAAAGAGCTAGACTCGGACAAGGAGATTCGTACGGAGGATCGGGAGGACGGTCGGAAGATCGGTCAGGTGTTCGTGAATGGCTCGCTGGTCGACTCGTCGTCGTTGGACAGTGAGAAACCGAGCGTCCTCCTCGATGCCGACGCCGTCACGCTGCTGAAGCCCGCGGCAGCCGTCAAATCGAAGGCAAAGGGCGTCGAGGAGGAAGAGGAGGAGGAGGAAGAGGACGACGAGGAACCGGAGGAACAGGACGAGGAAGAAGAAGAGGACAGGGGCTCGCGTCGTACCGAGCTGACTACCACCGAGCTAGGCACGGAGGATAGCGTGGGCAGCGTGAGCGGCGCTAGGGCGGCGAGCGTCGAATCGGTCGTCGAGCTGCTGGAGTCGAGCAGTCAGGACTCAGGCTCCGTGCTGGAGAGGCTGAGTCCGCTTAGTGGCAGCGGCGGCGGCGGCTCTGGCAGGCAGAACCTGCTCCTGGAGCAGCAACGGGAGCAGGAACGGAACCGGCACAACGAGAGTCCCGTGATCCTAGCCGAGAGACTGAACAAGCCGCCACCGCCGGTCGCTGGACATCATCACCATCATTTGCAGCAGTACCATCAGCACCATCATCAACAGCCACCTCAGCAACACCATCATCAGCGTTATTCGTCTGGTAGCCCGGTGATACACCATCATCAACAGCAGCAACAGCAACAGCATCAATCCCAGCAACAGCATCTTCACTCGCATCAGGTAGCGAGCAGTCCGCATCAACACCATCAACAGCATCATCTTCATCATCATCAGTTGGCCCCGTCGAGCCTCCTCGAGGTGCAACAACAGTCCCACGCTGGTAGGTGCGGCGATGAGTCCGGCCTTATGGAAGTGGAGGCCGGGGCCGGTATATCTGGAACTGGTGTCCTTACCGGTGTGCCAACAGCGACCGGGATCCGGGGCGTCGGATCCGCGGCTGGTGGCGCCGCCGCCGCGACCGGTACCTATGGCGACAGCGGTTCCGACAGCGGGGTAAGCTCCTTGAGGAGCGCTGGTTCCGGGGACGAGCGTAGCGGCAGCCGTAGCTCGGCGTTGAGCGTCGACGAGACGACCACGTCCTCGACACCGACCGCGGCCGCCACCCCCGCGAGGATCTGGCACGTGCAAAGCGTACAGCACACGTCCTTACTGATGGCCCATCCCCAGGCACCGCCGCCCACCGCCGGTCCGAGTTCCGCAGCGGCCGCCGCTGCAACAGCACCGCCGGTTGGTTATCAGAGTTCAGCGCCGCCGGGTCATCATCATCCCTCTGTAGCCTCCGAGATGCTCTGGAGATCGCCCAGGTATCCCCCTCTGTCGCACGCTCTGCTCGGACCAACGCAACCGAATCCCGAGGAGCTACACGAGAGGGAGAAGATACTTCGGTGAGTCTTTGCATTCCTTTCCTTTTCATCGATCGATGTACAGTGTTTCGTCGATTATTGTCAAGAACCATGGGTCCGCGTCGCGACAAGCATCGAGCAGGAGAAATGCTTCGGACCCTCGTAGATTTGTTTTTTTTTTTTTTTTTGGAGGCAACAAAGTATACGCTTGACAGGTTGTAAGCTCCCCGCCCCCCTCCCCAGTGATGGGAATGATGCCGTGACAAAAATCGTGTTGGGCCAGTCAGACAGTAATCGACGGAATACTATACATTCGGTATGTCAGTTTTAAGTTTTCTGATGCGATTAGTTCTGGAAGTAGCAGAAATACGGAAAAATGTTTCAGATGAAAGTTGTGTGATATCACGGGGGACATGCCGTGATGGTAACTATTTGTCCTTGAGATAACGCTGGAGGGTCCTGTGAAGGTCACATTAAATTCTTTAAATGGAATCCTGTATTTTTTTATTGCATATTCTTTCAGCCTACCTTGAGACGTATTCAAAACACTACTACACATGTATTTTGCATAAGCCGTTGTTGTGTTATTACTATTCAATGTTAAGCATTAACTTTCAATATTAGTATTACGAATGCCGGCGGTATGTGAACTTTGAAAATTAATAACTCGACAATGGCTTACGGAAAATATATGTCTAGATAGTGTTTTGAATGCGTCGCAACGTAGGCTGAAAGAATACGCGATAAAAAATACAGGATTCCATTTAAATATGTATTTCAATATGACATTCACAGGAATCTCAAGCGTTATTTCAAAGTAAAATAATTATAACCCTAATACATCCCCCATAATATCGCACAACTTTCATCTGAAACATTTTTCCGTATTATCGCTACTTACAAAAATAATCGCATGAGTACACTTAAAACGGACATACTCTATACCTGTGTATATGTATGTGTCTTTGCGATCTTTCTTCGTCAGAATGAACAATTTGACAGATCGTGTGTGATGGTTACATCGTCGAGTCTCTTCTCGGTACTTCTATAGCCATTTCGAGTATGTCGGACACCTTGCGTGTGCACCACGGAATTATCATTGGGCAGGCGATACACCTCGAGGCAGCTGCGTCCCGCGGGACGTTTCTTGCGCGGACTCCTCGAGGTCCCTTCTTTGTTTGCTCTCGCGTGACTCCCGGCCATAAGAAAGGAGGAAACGTAAAAATGTCTGTGCGTGTGTATACGTACCTGCGTCGCGTTTCCGGGACAGCCAGCTGCGCGAGTCACTCTCAACTTCCGTCGGATTATTGCGATAGACGAGGCCTGCCTCGCTAATCGAACGACAGCGTCTGGTTCGTTGGTGCGAAGCAATGACCCGAAACTCTCACCGCCTCGTAATCTATATACAAGGTGTCCCAAAAAAATAGGACAATCCGCAAACATGGATTTTCCTCGTGCAAATACAAATCGAAAAGTCCTTTACCGTTTTGTAATCCGAAGCTCCATTTCCGAGATATTAGCAATTAAACGAACTCCAATCAGCTGAGCGGTCGGTCACACGTGCGCGTAGACACAGTCAACGAGCGCACGACTCAGGTCACTGTCCTCTGCTTCTTGACTGTGTCCAGGCGTACGTGTGGCCAACCGTTCAGCTGATTGGAGTTCGTTTAACTGCTAATATCTCGGAAATGGAGCTTGAGATTACAAAACGGTAAAGGAGTTTTCGATTTGTATTTGCATAAGGAACATGCATGCAAAGTATTGTCTTATCTTTTTGCGACACCCTGTATATACGGGGTGGCCGCGCGAACAGTATACAGTCCGTTATTTCCTACACCATTTGAAATACGAGAAAACTGTTTCCATAAAATTTGTATGGCACTAAAATTCCATCTCCAGGGAACGAAAAGGTGTCCGAATAAACGGGGATAAATATAAAAACACAATATTTATAT